>NC_092098.1:49155408-49217908 GCF_045679555.1 Salvelinus alpinus | reverse complement strand
CCTCTCTCCTCTCTCCTCACTAGTTCTCTCTCCTCTCTCCTCACTAGTCCTCTCTCCTCTCTCCTCACTAGTCCTCTCTCCTCTCTCCTCACTAGTCCTCTCTCTCCTCTCTCCTCCTCTCTCCTCTCTCCTCACTAGTCCTCTCTCCTCTCTCCTCACTAGTCCTCTCTCTCCTCACTAGTCCTCTCTCCTCCTCCTCACTAGTCCTCTCTCTCCTCTCTCCTCACTAGTCCTCTCTCCTCTCTCCTCACTAGTCCTCTCTCTCCTCTCTCCTCACTAGTCCTCTCTCCTCTCTCCTCACTAGTCCTCTCTCTCCTCTCTACTCACTAGTCCTAACCACATGATCCTCTTTTCTTGTATATTATAGCTATTTGACAACCATGACGCTGATACTGCACAGTCTTATTCGATTTGTTACAGGAACCACAACTTTAATTAATGGCCTCCTATCATTTTGTCGTCTGTTTTCGATTTGCAGTATTACCAATGCATTCTCAAATGCTTTTAACCAATTTATGCAGAATTTCTTGCAAATTCATGATAACAGTCCTAAAGCAGTAAATTGGTACAAAACATGTTGTTATATAATCAGTGGATACACATGTTTCCCCTGGGGTTGTACAGATTATGCATCCTTAGACCCTGGGGGATTTGAGGACACTCAAGCCCAAAAGTTGTTCATCATTCAACTGAAGAACCTTCCGGTGGACTTGCATACCGTTTGTGAAATATGTAGGTTGTCCTAATGTAACAGTATAACTTTAGTACGTCCCCTCGCCCCGACCTCGGGCGCGAACCAGGGACCCTCTGCACACATCAACAACAGTCACCCACGAAGCATCGTTACCCATCGCTCCACAAAAGCCGCGGCCCTTGCAGAGCAAGGGGAACCACTACTTCTAGGTTTCAGAGCAAGTGACGTAACCGACTGAAAGGCTGCTAGCTCGCACCACCGCTAACTAGCTAGCCATTTCACATCCGTTACACTAACACCACAATCAATATGCTTAATATACATTTTAACCGCTTAGCAGTCTGTGACAAGACATGTGCTTGAGGTTGAAATAAAAACTAATCATTAAAAACTGTGAAGGATTGATTCCATGATCACGGATTTTACCAAAAAAATACCACTTTGAGTGAAGGCATCTCTCTTGTGCGTACACATATCAGTCAGCTGATTTAGTGTCTTGTCACTGAATGCTATATCTCAGTTCCATCATGGTGTGAGGGAGGGGATATACTGTACAGGAAGGCAAGGATGCATGGATGCCTTGGAAAAAATACTGTCCTTGGCTATAAACGAAATACATCCTTGTCTATCACCATGACAATCTCCTGACACTAGTGAAAATTCACATGGGCACTGAGACCTGAGGTTTGGGTATAGATCTTCACAACGTGGGCTCCTGTTTCAAGTTCATGGTCAGAAGGTCAATTTACCAAAATTGAATTCTCTCCTGGGGTCAGAGGTCAGCCCTTCCATTCCTCCTCACCCTGGCTCAGTGAAATTGTCTTTGTGTTGTAGCAGATACAGCAGGTGGCTCGTTGAGCTGATGGGGCCAGAGGAGAGACAGAAAGGCAAGCAACCATTATGTTTCCCTCTCTGCTGGCTGCCGGCTGCTCTCCTGCCACTGACTGTAGCGATCATACACTATCCAGCCGCTTGACTACCTGTGTCATCTCACCTGGCTTCCCAGGGCATGGAACACAGGAAGCCCCTTGTGCAGCGTGGGGGGGGGGGAAATCTCAGACAGTCATGCTGGGTTTGATATCACAGGATTAGGGGCGATGTGTCCCATTGAAGACATCAAACCATTACAAATATGGAGGCTGATGTTTTGAAGGGGAAAGGTCCCTTGACATCGTGGACTGTCAAAGTTCACATGTAATAAGTTCAAATTTGATTATATGTATACTTTACTGAGGGAAATGTACTTTCTATACCTGTGATATGTGGTTGTCTCCCCTAGCTACCTGTAGATGAATGATGTGGTTGTCCCACCTAGCTACCTGTAGATGAATGATGTGGTTGTCCCACCTAGCTACCTGTAGATGAATGATGTGGTTGTCCCTCCTAGCTACCTGTAGATGAATGATGTGGTTGTCTCACCTAGCTACCTGTAGATGAATGATGTGGTTGTCCCACCTAGCTACCTGTAGATGAATGATGTGGTTGTCTCACCTAGCTACCTGTAGATTAATGATGTGGTTGTCCCACCTAGCTACCTGTAGATGAATGATGTGGTTGTCCCACCTAGCTACCTGTAGATGAATGATGTGGTTGTCCCACCTAGCTACCTGTAGATGAATGATGTGGTTGTCCCACCTAGCTACCTGTAGATGAATGATGTGGTTGTCCCACCTAGCTACCTGTAGATGAATGATGTGGTTGTCCCACCTAGCTACCTGTAGATGAATGATGTGGTTGTCCCACCTAGCTACCTGTAGATGAATGATGTGGTTGTCCCACCTAGCTACCTGTAGATGAATGATGTGGTTGTCTCACCTAGCTACCTGTAGATGAATGATGAATGATGTGGTTGTCTCACCTAGCTACCTTAAGATGAATGATGTGGTTGTCCCACCTAGCTACCTGTAGATGAATGATGTGGTTGTCTCACCTAGCTACCTGTAGATGAATGATGTGGTTGTCTCACCTAGCTACCTGTAGATGAATGATGTGGTTGCCTCACCTAGCTACCTGTAGATGAATGATGTGGTTGTCCCACCTAGCTACCTGTAGATGAATGATGTGGTTGTCCCACCTAGCTACCTGTAGATGAATGATGTGGTTGTCCCACCTAGCTACCTTAAGATGAATGATGTGGTTGTCCCACCTAGCTACTTGTAGATGAATGATGTGGTTGTCCCACCTAGCTACCTTAAGATGAATGATGTGGTTGTCCCACCTAGCTACTTGTAGATGAATGATGTGGTTGTCCCACCTAGCTACCTGTAGATGAATGATGTGGTTGTCCCTCCTAGCTACTTGTAGATGAATGATGTGGTTGTCCCACCTAGCTACCTTAAGATGAATGATGTGGTTGTCCCACCTAGCTACCTTAAGATGAAAGCGCTAGCTGTAAGTCGCTCTGGATAAGAGTGTTTGCTAAATGACTATAAAGTGTTATGTAAATTAAGGTGAGTTAATTACTGTATGCAATAGTGATATGTTTACATTGAGCACCACAGCACACTAGACATGCTAACAGCATGTACATGTATTGGAATAACATAAATTAAGTCTTAACAAGGTGGAATAATAATGTGTTTCCGGCCCGGGGGACACGCCCGGTTGCCCTACAGATTACAATCTGTGCTACACGCTACTATAGTCCCTAATTAACCTTGTACTGCCAGTATGTCGGACTGGTTCCCTCCTGTCACATTTGTTGTGAAACATGTTTGTTTGTACAACATGATCAACTTTCACCATTTTATGTCAAATTCCGCTCTCACCTGGATTCTCTTCTTCTGTTGATTTCTATATTCATGACTTCATTAAGATTATACTCCCTGTTATATAAATGAAGACAAGTCATGTATATGCTAATGTTGGTCCCCCTACACCAACAAAAGTTAAATCAAATACCGTTCAATAATTAGATGAAAATCATACCTAGACGATAGCATTGGCACGTCAGGTAGATAGAAACATCAAAATGCATCTCGGTTATTATTTCTGATTTAAACTCATTAGGGGAGACAGTTTGTGATATTATGGTAAATGGAATTTCTGCATATTCTAATACAGCCTAGACAGTCCAGAACTAAAGCCAGTTCTGTGTCAGTATGAGCTTGTGAAATAGTGTGGGGCAGCCCCAGCCGACACTACGATGTCTGGCAGAGTCAGGCCAGCAGCCTTGTTTAAAGTGATCTGGGCAGGCAGCAGGCACGTTCACTCCTTGGTAAGCAGTGGACAGCAGTGTCTGCATCACGACTTGCCTGCTCAGACAGAGCGCTCCAATTAGTCTGGGACCACAGTCCAAGATGAATTTGGGCCCATGCTTTTGCCGTGCTACGGATGGAGCGGTGTGGTGGGGTGCTGACGTACCTGAGGGGGTTTTAAAGAGAGAGTCTGTCCTCCTGATTCTCTCCGTACTTCCTCCCTCTCTCCTTACTTCCCCCCTCTCTCATTACCTCCTGATTCTCTCCTTACTTCCTCCCTCTCTCCTTACCTCCTCCCTCTCTCCTTACTTCCTCCCTCTCTCATTACCTCCCGATTCTCTCCTTACTTCCTCCCTCTCTCCTTACCTCCTCCCTCTGTCATTACTTCCTCCCTCTCTTCATTAAACACCAAACCAGGTAGGTACCCTTGACGTGTCTGACTGGGAATAGATTCACCAGGTAGAATATGGACTGTAGTGTCAAGTCATAATCTGATGGAGATCTGAAGTCAACTGATTCTAACCCTTTTAAAGTAGTGTATGTGGAATATTCTCACTTAAAGACGCATTTCAAATGGTTTTAATTAAACTTTTTCATGGACTCAAGTATCCATTTAGCGGCGTTGGGAAATTGTAGTTGCCATTGCATTGTAGAGAAATGTGTGACTATACTGTGGTTCCTCTGACTATAATGTGGTTCCTCTGACCATACTGTGGTTCCTCTGACTATAATGTGGTTCCTCTGACCATACTGTGGTTCCTCTGACTATAATGTGGTTCCTCTGACCATACTGTGGTTCCTCTGACTATAATGTGGTTCCTCTGACTATACTGTGGTTCCTCTGACCATACTGTGGTTCCTCTGACTATACTGTGGTTCCTCTGACCATACTGTGGTTCATCTGACTATACTGTGGTTCCTCTGACCATACTGTGGTTCCTCTGACTATAATGTGGTTCCTCTGACTATAATGTGGTTCCTCTGACCATACTGTGGTTCCTCTGACTATACTGTGGTTCCTCTGACTATAATGTGGTTCCTCTGACCATACTGTGGTTCCTCTGACTATACTGTGGTTCCTCTGACCATACTGTGGTTCATCTGACTATACTGTGGTTCCTCTGACCATACTGTGGTTCCTCTGACTATAATGTGGTTCCTCTGACTATAATGTGGTTCCTCTGACCATACTGTGGTTCCTCTGACTATACTGTGGTTCCTCTGACTATAATGTGGTTCCTCTGACTATAATGTGGTTCCTCTGACTATACTGTGGTTCCTCTGACTATAATGTGGTTCCTCTGACTATACTGTGGTTCCTCTGACTATAATGTGGTTCCTCTGACTATAATGTGGTTCCTCTGACTATACTGTGGTTCCTCTGACTATACTGTGGTTCCTCTGACTATAATGTGGTTCCTCTGACTATAATGTGGTTCCTCTGACTATAATGTGGTTCCTCTGACTATACTGTGGTTCCTCTGACTATAATGTGGTTCCTCTGACTATAATGTGGTTCCTCTGACCATACTGTGGTTCCTCTGACTATAATGTGGTTCCTCTGACTATACTGTGGTTCCTCTGACTATACTGTGGTTCCTCTGACTATAATGTGGTTCCTCTGACTATACTGTGGTTCCTCTGACTATAATGTGGTTCCTCTGACCATACTGTGGTTCCTCTGACCATACTGTGGTTCCTCTGACCATACTGTGGTTCCTCTGACTATACTGTGGTTCCTCTGACCATAATGTGGTTCATCTGACTATACTGTGGTTCCTCTGACTATATTGTGGTTCCTCTGACCATAATGTGGTTCCTCTGACTATACTGTGGTTCCTCTGACTATACTGTGGTTCCTCTGACCATAATGTGGTTCCTCTGACTATACTGTGGTTCCTCTGACTATACTGTGGTTCCTCTGACTATACTGTGGTTCCTCTGACTATACTGTGGTTCCTCTGACTATAATGTGGTTCCTCTGACTATACTGTGGTTCCTCTGACTATACTGTGGTTCCTCTGACTATAATGTGGTTCCTCTGACTATACTGTGGTTCCTCTGACCATACTGTGGTTCCTCTGACTATAATGTGGTTCCTCTGACTATAATGTGGTTCCTCTGACTATACTGTGGTTCCTCTGACCATACTGTGGTTCCTCTGACTATACTGTGGTTCCTCTGACTATAATGTGGTTCCTCTGACTATAATGTGGTTCCTCTGACTATACTGTGGTTCCTCTGACTATAATGTGGTTCCTCTGACTATACTGTGGTTCCTCTGACTATAATGTGGTTCCTCTGACTATACTGTGGTTCCTCTGACCATACTGTGGTTCCTCTGACTATACTGTGGTTCCTCTGACTATACTGTGGTTCCTCTGACTATAATGTGGTTCCTCTTACTATACTGTGGTTCCTCTTGACTATACTGTGGTTCCTCTGACTATAATGTGGTTCCTCTGACTATACTGTGGTTCCTCTGACTATAATGTGGTTCATCTGACTATAATGTGGTTCATCTGACTATAATGTGGTTCCTCTGACCATAATGTGGTTCCTCTGACTATACTGTGGTTCCTCTGACTATACTGTGGTTCCTCTGACTATAATGTGGTTCCTCTGACCATACTGTGGTTCCTCTGACTATAATGTGGTTCCTCTGACTATAATGTGGTTCCTCTGACCATAATGTGGTTCCTCTGACTATACTGTGGTTCCTCTGACCATACTGTGGTTCCTCTGACTATAATGTGGTTCCTCTGACTATAATGTGGTTCCTCTGACTATAATGTGGTTCCTCTGACTATAATGTGGTTCCTCTGACTATAATGTGGTTCCTCTGACTATAATGTGGTTCCTCTGACTATAATGTGGTTCCTCTGACTATAATGTGGTTCCTCTGACTATACTGTGGTTCCTCTGACTATAATGTGGTTCCTCTGACTATAATGTGGTTCATCTGACTATAATGTGGTTCCTCTGACTATACTGTGGTTCCTCTGACTATAATGTGGTTCATCTGACTATAATGTGGTTCCTCTGACTATAATGTGGTTCCTCTGACTATAATGTGGTTCCTCTGACTATACTGTGGTTCCTCTGACTATAATGTGGTTCATCTGACTATAATGTGGTTCCTCTGACTATAATGTGGTTCCTCTGACTATACTGTGGTTCCTCTGACCATAATGTGGTTCCTCTGACTATAATGTGGTTCCTCTGACCATACTGTGGTTCCTCTGACCATACTGTGGTTCCTCTGACCATACTGTGGTTCCTCTGACCATACTGTGGTTCCTCTGACTATACTGTGGTTCCTCTGACCATACTGTGGTTCCTCTGACTATACTGTGGTTCCTCTGACTATACTGTGGTTCCTCTGACTATAATGTGGTTCCTCTTACTATACTGTGGTTCCTCTGACTATACTGTGGTTCCTCTGACTATACTGTGGTTCCTCTGACTATACTGTGGTTCCTCTGACTATAATGTGGTTCATCTGACTATAATGTGGTTCATCTGACTATAATGTGGTTCCTCTGACCATAATGTGGTTCCTCTGACTATACTGTGGTTCCTCTGACTATACTGTGGTTCCTCTGACTATAATGTGGTTCCTCTGACTATACTGTGGTTCCTCTGACCATACTGTGGTTCCTCTGACTATAATGTGGTTCCTCTGACTATAATGTGGTTCCTCTGACTATACTGTGGTTCCTCTGACCATACTGTGGTTCCTCTGACTATACTGTGGTTCCTCTGACTATAATGTGGTTCCTCTGACTATAATGTGGTTCCTCTGACTATACTGTGGTTCCTCTGACTATAATGTGGTTCCTCTGACTATACTGTGGTTCCTCTGACTATAATGTGGTTCCTCTGACTATACTGTGGTTCCTCTGACCATACTGTGGTTCCTCTGACTATACTGTGGTTCCTCTGACTATACTGTGGTTCCTCTGACTATAATGTGGTTCCTCTTACTATACTGTGGTTCCTCTGACTATACTGTGGTTCCTCTGACTATAATGTGGTTCCTCTGACTATACTGTGGTTCCTCTGACTATAATGTGGTTCATCTGACTATAATGTGGTTCATCTGACTATAATGTGGTTCCTCTGAATATAATGTGGTTCCTCTGACTATACTGTGGTTCCTCTGACTATACTGTGGTTCCTCTGACTATAATGTGGTTCCTCTGACCATACTGTGGTTCCTCTGACTATAATGTGGTTCCTCTGACTATAATGTGGTTCCTCTGACCATAATGTGGTTCCTCTGACTATACTGTGGTTCCTCTGACCATACTGTGGTTCCTCTGACTATAATGTGGTTCCTCTGACTATAATGTGGTTCCTCTGACCATAATGTGGTTCCTCTGACTATACTGTGGTTCCTCTGACTATAATGTGGTTCATCTGACTATAATGTGGTTCCTCTGACTATACTGTGGTTCCTCTGACTATAATGTGGTTCCTCTGACTATAATGTGGTTCCTCTGACTATAATGTGGTTCCTCTGACTATAATGTGGTTCCTCTGACTATAATGTGGTTCCTCTGACTATACTGTGGTTCCTCTGACTATACTGTGGTTCCTCTGACTATAATGTGGTTCCTCTGACTATAATGTGGTTCATCTGACTATAATGTGGTTCCTCTGACTATACTGTGGTTCCTCTGACTATACTGTGGTTCCTCTGACTATACTGTGGTTCCTCTGACTATAATGTGGTTCCTCTGACTATAATGTGGTTCATCTGACTATAATGTGGTTCCTCTGACTATACTGTGGTTCCTCTGACTATAATGTGGTTCATCTGACTATAATGTGGTTCCTCTGACTATAATGTGGTTCCTCTGACTATAACGTGGTTCCTCTGACTATACTGTGGTTCCTCTGACTATAATGTGGTTCATCTGACTATAATGTGGTTCCTCTGACTATAATGTGGTTCCTCTGACTATACTGTGGTTCCTCTGACCATAATGTGGTTCCTCTGACTATAATGTGGTTCCTCTGACCATACTGTGGTTCCTCTGACTATACTGTGGTTCCTCTGACCATACTGTGGTTCCTCTGACTATAATGTGGTTCCTCTGACCATACTGTGGTTCATCTGACTATACTGTGGTTCCTCTGACCATACTGTGGTTCATCTGACTATACTGTGGTTCCTCTGACCATACTGTGGTTCCTCTGACTATAATGTGGTTCCTCTGACCATACTGTGGTTCATCTGACTATACTGTGGTTCCTCTGACCATACTGTGGTTCCTCTGACTATAATGTGGTTCCTCTGACTATAATGTGGTTCCTCTGACCATACTGTGGTTCCTCTGACTATACTGTGGTTCCTCTGACTATAATGTGGTTCCTCTGACTATAATGTGGTTCCTCTGACTATACTGTGGTTCCTCTGACTATAATGTGGTTCCTCTGACTATACTGTGGTTCCTCTGACTATAATGTGGTTCCTCTGACTATAATGTGGTTCCTCTGACTATACTGTGGTTCCTCTGACTATAATGTGGTTCCTCTGACTATACTGTGGTTCCTCTGACTATACTGTGGTTCCTCTGACCATACTGTGGTTCCTCTGACTATAATGTGGTTCCTCTGACTATAATGTGGTTCCTCTGACTATACTGTGGTTCCTCTGACTATAATGTGGTTCCTCTGACTATAATGTGGTTCCTCTGACTATAATGTGGTTCCTCTGACTATACTGTGGTTCCTTTGACTATAATGTGGTTCCTCTGACCATACTGTGGTTCCTCTGACTATAATGTGGTTCCTCTGACTATACTGTGGTTCCTCTGACTATACTGTGGTTCCTCTGACTATACTGTGGTTCCTCTGACTATAATGTGGTTCCTCTGTCTATAATGTGGTTCCTCTGACCATACTGTGGTTCCTCTGACTATAATGTGGTTCCTCTGACTATACTGTGGTTCCTCTGACCATACTGTGGTTCCTCTGACTATAATGTGGTTCCTCTGACCATACTGTGGTTCCTCTGACTATACTGTGGTTCCTCTGACCATAATGTGGTTCATCTGACTATACTGTGGTTCCTCTGACTATATTGTGGTTCCTCTGACCATAATGTGGTTCCTCTGACTATACTGTGGTTCCTCTGACTATACTGTGGTTCCTCTGACCATAATGTGGTTCCTCTGACTATACTGTGGTTCCTCTGACTATACTGTGGTTCCTCTGACTATACTGTGGTTCCTCTGACTATACTGTGGTTCCTCTGACTATAATGTGGTTCCTCTGACTATACTGTGGTTCCTCTGACTATACTGTGGTTCCTCTGACTATAATGTGGTTCCTCTGACTATACTGTGGTTCCTCTGACCATACTGTGGTTCCTCTGACTATAATGTGGTTCCTCTGACTATAATGTGGTTCCTCTGACTATACTGTGGTTCCTCTGACTATAATGTGGTTCCTCTGACTATAATGTGGTTCCTCTGACCATACTGTGGTTCCTCTGACTATAATGTGGTTCCTCTGACTATACTGTGGTTCCTCTGACTATACTGTGGTTCCTCTGACTATACTGTGGTTCCTCTGACTATAATGTGGTTCCTCTGTCTATAATGTGGTTCCTCTGACCATACTGTGGTTCCTCTGACTATAATGTGGTTCCTCTGACTATACTGTGGTTCCTCTGACCATACTGTGGTTCCTCTGACTATAATGTGGTTCCTCTGACCATACTGTGGTTCCTCTGACCATACTGTGGTTCCTCTGACTATACTGTGGTTCCTCTGACTATAATGTGGTTCCTCTGACTATAATGTGGTTCCTCTGACTATACTGTGGTTCCTCTGACTATAATGTGGTTCCTCTGACTATACTGTGGTTCCTCTGACTATACTGTGGTTCCTCTGACCATACTGTGGTTCCTCTGACTATACTGTGGTTCCTCTGACTATACTGTGGTTCCTCTGACTATAATGTGGTTCCTCTGACTATACTGTGGTTCCTCTGACTATACTGTGGTTCCTCTGACTATAATGTGGTTCCTCTGACTATACTGTGGTTCCTCTGACTATAATGTGGTTCCTCTGACTATAATGTGGTTCATCTGACTATAATTTGGTTCCTCTGACCATAATGTGGTTCCTCTGACTATACTGTGGTTCCTCTGACTATACTGTGGTTCCTCTGACTATAATGTGGTTCCTCTGACCATACAGTGGTTCCTCTGACTATAATGTGGTTCCTCTGACTATAATGTGGTTCCTCTGACCATAATGTGGTTCCTCTGACTATACTGTGGTTCCTCTGACTATAATGTGGTTCCTCTGACTATAATGTGGTTCCTCTGACCATAATGTGGTTCCTCTGACTATACTGTGGTTCCTCTGACTATAATGTGGTTCCTCTGACTATAATGTGGTTCCTCTGACTATAATGTGGTTCCTCTGACTATAATGTGGTTCCTCTGACTCTAATGTGGTTCCTCTGACTATAATGTGGTTCCTCTGACTATAATGTGGTTCCTCTGACTATACTGTGGTTCCTCTGACTATAATGTGGTTCCTCTGACTCTAATGTGGTTCCTCTGACCATACTGTGGTTCCTCTGACTATACTGTGGTTATTTGGTAGTTCAAGAAGTTTACCCCTTGCCTTGTTAACTGTCTGAGAGCAGTCCATTGCCGCAGTGTGATGAGACACTCACAGCTGAGTGCTTGGCCAGGCTCCAGCTTTACTCACGGGACATCCCCCAATGCATCACCAAGGAGACGGGACGTCCCGAATGCATCACCGTGGAGACGGGACGTCCCCAATGCATCACCGTGGAGACGGGACGTTCCCAATGCATCACCGTGGAGACGGGACGTTCCCAATGCATCACCGTGGAGACGGGACGTTCCCAATGCATCACCGTGGAGACGGGACGTTCCCAATGCATCACCGTGGAGACGGGACGTTCCCAATGCATCACCGTGGAGACGGGACGTTCCCAATGCATCACCGTGGAGACGGGACGTTCCCAATGCATCACCGTGGAGACGGGACGTTCCCAATGCATCACCGTGGAGACGGGACGTCCCCAATGCATCACCGTGGAGACGGGACGTTCCCAATGCATCACCGTGGAGACGGGACGTTCCCAATGCATCACCGTGGAGACGGGACGTTCCCAATGCATCACCGTGGAGACGGGACGTTCCCAATGCATCACCGTGGAGACGGGACGTCCCCAATGCATCACCGTGGAGACGGGACGTTCCCAATGCATCACCAAGGAGACGGGACGTCCCGAATGCATCACCGTGGAGACGGGACGTCCCCAATGCATCACCGTGGAGACGGGACGTCCCCAATGCATCACTGTCAGTCTCAACCACTCGGCATGGTCAGCCAACTCCCCTGTCAGTCTAAAAAGCCTTTCCATGTCACTCCGTAAGGCCGGCCGCCAGGCTCTCTCTCTCTCTCTCACCGCATTGGATAAGGTCCATTTCAGACTGTCCCATCCCATCACTAGGCCTCTGATGCAGCCTAACTACCACTGAAATGATCCCCGGGACCCTTGTCTCGGCAGACAGGAATGGTCCGGAACTATCTTGGTTTACTTGAGTTGTTAAATCTGATCATTAAAACAGGATTTCATTGAATTCTTCACTAATCCAATGGGATGCAATCATGGCTAAAAGAGCATGCAGTACCAATGGGTGTTAAGGGAGACCATGTTCAGCTGCCCTTTATAGTACTGTGTGGTGCCGGCTGGCTGCCTTGTCACTACCCTGCGGCCTGGATAGAAGGACTCAGTCAGGCTTTGGGACGAAGGGACTGGATTTGGTAAGTCTTTGTGGCTTGACAACAGCTGGGAGTAAGGTTGAGTTGCAGGAAGTCTCCGTGGCTTGACAACAGCTGGGAGTAAGGTTGAGTTGCAGGAAGTCTCCGTGGCTTGACAACAGCTGGGAGTAAGGTTGAGTTGCAGGAAGTCTTTGTCACCCTGAGACCCAACATGAGAGATTTGGCATGCAATGCTATGACCGTTAAAATCAAAAGCTTTACTGTTTTACCGCAGGGTAGGCCCATAATGTTTTACTCTAAGGATCAGTAATGACTATTTAGTCGGTGTTGGGGTCAATACCATTTCATTTTCAGTCAATTCAGAAAGTAAACCAAATTCCAATTTCAAATTTTCCTAATTGAAAAGCATTGAAGGGAATTGGAATTTCCAGTGTACTTCCTGAATTGCTGGAATTTACCCCAACCCTGACTAATAACTTTGGCTTTAATGTCTCATCTAAAACTAGTTAGGTCCTCCCAAAGAACAGCTGTGTGGTTTAGTGCCATGCATGAGGCCAACATGCAGCAAGCAGCAGAGGAGGCTGCATTTATTCTATAGTATCTTCAGCTTGGGCCTCTCATTCTCCTTATACCATCCCCCCCGATGGGACTTCAACAACAAAATATTTCATTGCTTTGGTACATTTGCTGTAAACTACACCATTTTCAGCAGTCCTAACTTTGACTCTGAACTCTTGCCGCATAAGCTAGCTTGTCAAAAAAAAAAAGGACGTTAGAAGTTTCACATCTCACCCATGGGAAGCCAGGCTCGGCCCCAAAGAGAGGAGATAAGATCATATGTCAGACAGAAGATCCTCTGCAGCGTCATGGTAACAGCAGGGGGGCATCTGAGGCCTTTTCACTCTTCCTCCTACTGAGTGAGTACAACAGCAAATTAAAGTCCGATTCTTTCACTACATTTCATAAGACATAAACACTGTCGGTATCCACTATGATGGACATTGGGAAAAAGTCCAACTAGGTCTTTGAAGAGATGATCAAAGAGGAGTCTTTGATGGTGAGGCTTAGATTCTTTAATGCCACACTCCTTCCCCTGATTACACCATCGTCCTAGAATCATCTTCAAGCCCGTCAAAAAGTTGTTTTTGGGGGGAGATCTAATACTTAAAGGAGTACTTTGAGATTTTGGCAATGAAACCCTGCATCTACTTTCCCAGAGTCAGATGAACTCCTGGAATACCCTTTTTATGTCTCTACATCCAGTATGAAGGAAGTTAGAGGTAGCGTGCTAGCTGTTACCATGGACTTCAAGTAATTGCGCTAACGCTAGTTAGTAATTGCGCTAACGCTAGTTAGTCATTGCGCTAACGCTAGTTAGTCATTGCGCTAACGCTAGTTAGTCATTGCGCTAACGCTAGTTAGTCATTGCGCTAACGCTAGTTAGTCATTGCGCTAATGCTAGTTAGTAATTGGGCTAACGCTAGTTAGTAATTGCGCTAACGCTAGTTAGTAATTGCGCTAACGCTAGTTAGTAATTGCGCTAACGCTAGTTAGTCATTGCGCTAACGCTAGTTAGTAATTGCGCTAACGCTAGTTAGTCATTGCGCTAACGCTAGTTAGTCATTGCGCTAACGCTAGTTAGTCATTGCGCTAACGCTAGTTAGTCATTGCGCTAATGCTAGTTAGTAATTGGGCTAACGCTAGTTAGTAATTGCGCTAACACTAGTTAGTAATTGCGCTAACGCTAGTTAGTAATTGCGCTAACGCTAGTTAGTCATTGCGCTAACGCTAGTTAGTCATTGCGCTAACGCTAGTTAGTAATTGCGCTAACGCTAGTTAGTCATTGCGCTAACGCTAGTTAGTCATTGCGCTAACGCTAGTTAGTAATTGCGCTAATGCTAGTTAGTAATTGGGCTAACGCTAGTTAGTAATTGCGCTAACGCTAGTTAGTAATTCCGCTAACGCTAGTTAGTAATTGCGCTAACACTAGTTAGTAATTGCGCTAACGCTAGACAGCAACTTCCTCCAAACTGCACGCAGAGACATAAAAAATTATATCTACGAGTTAATCTGACTCTGGGGAAATCCCAAAGTATCCCTTTAAGCACACTGTGATGACAAAGCTGTATGCGCTCAGATGTGTGACCTCATGTCTCTTTAATAATCTTGTCATTCAGTTACAGGACTGAGAAAAGTTAGAAATAGCAGGCTGACAATTCATCTCAACCGAAAGTGGATCAAAGTATATATATTTCTCTCTCTCTCTCTCTCTCTCTCTCTCTCTCTCTCTCTCTCTCTCTCTCTCTCTCTCTCTCTCTCTCTCTCTCTCTCTCTCTGTGTCTACTCTAAGTGGAGTGTAACAGCTACTGGAGGGTCACCTGCAGGCCTCTGTCATTTTGAACATTCCGTTTGTGCTCTACCTGTGGCCCCAGTGCAGAGAGTGATCTACACCCCCCTGAGATGGAAAGTGGAGAGCCCAGCTGCCCCCACACACTATGACACCGGCCAATTTGTTCTTGGACTGTTTACCCTTCCCATCTCTGTGCAGCCAAGCATTGACCCTCTCAATGGCAGGTCATTATTTCTGCAGATTTATATGTCTTCTCCTTTTCTGAACAGGGAAAACAATATTCTCCTCTGACTTCCACCTTGTGATGTTAGAGCAGACAGAGAAACATCAGAGAACGCTGTTTTCAGACAGTCAGTGTGGCGAAAGTCACTAAGGGTAAATTAGTTTTATGAGTTTGCATATTTGCCTTCATCGTGCGGTTGAGCGTGTCTGCTCTCCTAACCCAGCATGTGGTAACATGAGATGAGACTGCAGTGAGACTCTCCATGGGGGGGGGGGGGGGTGAACAGCATCTCACCCCAAAGCAATTTTCAGCAGAAGCAGAACCTGTTATTTAAACATTTGTGGTTTTTAATTGCCTGTTTATTCTTAACAGTTGGTGGTCTGCAGTGCTTTATTGTTTAAATAATCCTCCACGCTGGTTCCCACTGGAGGCTGAAATTGTGTAAGTAACCCCACCGGTGCCACCTTTTGGCACTACTGTCATGGAATTCAACATCAAAGTCTGTGGCTTTATGGAGAGTTCCTAATCTACATTTGATGTTTTCATGAATTAATTATGGGATTCCATTGACAATTTCTTGTTTACAGAGACCAGAGTCTGGTGTGGAGGTGTGGAGGCTTGGGACCTGCTCTCGCATAGTTAGTCGAAAATAACATTGCAGGCAGACGGTCCCAGAGCAACAGGCTTTTTAACTTACATTGCATGTTTATGCTTTTTCTTTTTATTTATAGGGATTCGCCATCATGTAAGTGATATTTATGTGTTCGGGCCTGGTTTTGGTGCTTGTTTTGTTCAGTACTTTGGTTTGTTACAGGTGTTAAAGTGCTTACCAGTGCTTTTGTAAAAGTAAGGCAGCATCTCTTGACATGACAACTGACAGTCACAAGGGGAAGTTCAAGATGCTCTCGTGTCACTGTTATAAAGGACTGAAAGACATGCATGCTGATCTCACTTACTCAATTCACCTGTGCATGAGGAACAATTATGCATGCTGAAAACGTATGTCAAAACAAAACAGTTGTATTTAGCAAGCTGTTTCCTCAGTCATAGTGCTCTGCATAGAGCTGGCCATTATTGATGTAATCAAAACTAGCATTTCCCATTTGTGAGTCATGCAATATACTGAACGTCAATGGACATGCAAGGTTGTGAACCTGTAGGCCTGTAATTCTGCCTGTTAATGTGTTTCTGAGTACCTCTTACATAATTGAACAGGACCAAGTATGTGCCTTGCAGTGAGTGAGGATGTTTCTTAGTCCGCAGGTGAGAATTGTGACTCCCCCAGACTACAAAATACCCAGATCTGTCAAAAATCCTCACTTGTGATCCTAACAAGAAGGGAAGGTATAGTAGATTGTTCTGAGAGCCATAGAAACCTGCTGTGTGTGAAGCGTCCATAAGCTCGTGTTAATTCTGCTGCAGGTGTGCTCCAAGGGCCAAGGCTTCCTGTTGGAAGAGTGACGTGTCCTCCAAATTAGAGTGGCTTGCTAATTGAGAGGCTGTCTCCCACACCTGGGGCCTCATTTATAAACCGTGCATATGTACAAAATATACCCCCAAAATGTGTGTGCCAGTTTTCAGGCAAAAGTTGGCATTTATACAAATGTAACTTGACGTGAGAATTTGCTCACCTCCCCTGCAATATCATAGGCAGTGTGGTTTATAGGCTAATACTGGTATACAGTCGAATTTAACAGGTGAACACTTGATAATTTATATTGTAATTTCATTTTTTTGTAGCCTGCCATAGACAATGTTTCAGAATTTGTGGGCAGTCCATCAAACGTTCTGCTGACAGGTCCACAACAATTTTCCATTGTTTCCACAAACTGACAGTCCTTTTCCATATATAGCAAAAATTACCGCTAAAGATTACAACAGCCAACACAGTAAATAGACTGGTAGCATATGTACATATTTGACAGTATTGGTAGGC
The DNA here is from genome assembly GCF_045679555.1 of Salvelinus alpinus. Lineage (NCBI taxonomy): Eukaryota > Metazoa > Chordata > Actinopteri > Salmoniformes > Salmonidae > Salvelinus > Salvelinus alpinus. The sequence continues at coordinate 49,200,725 of NC_092098.1, read as the reverse complement.
TGGTAGGCTACAGTATTGGTGTGCGATAGGAGCAAGACATCATTGCCTATGTGTTTAATCTAAGAGTCGATAGCAAGGCAGGACACCTTCCTAATATTGAGCTGGACCCCATTTACCCTCAGAAGAGCCTCAATTCATTGGGGCATGGACTCTACAAGGTGTCTAAAGCGTTCCACAGGGATGCTGGACCATGTTGACTCCAATGCTTCCCACAGTTGTCAAGATGTCTGGATGTCCTTTGGGTGGTGGACCATTCTTGATACACACGGGAAACTGTTGAGCATGAAATAACCCAGCAGCATAGCAGTTCTTGACACAAACCGGTGCGCCTGGCACATACTACCATAACCCCATTCAAAGACACTTAAGTATTTTGTCTAGCCCATTCACCCTCTGAATGGCACACATACACAATCCATGTCTCAAATGTCTCAAGGATTAGAAATAATTTTTTTAACCTGTCTCCTCCCCTTCCTCTACACCAGGGATGGGCAACTGGTGGCCAGCAGCCTAGAATGTGTAGGTCTGCAGACCCCTCGTGAAAATATAGAATACACAAGGTGCAATTTCAACATTTTGTTGTGAATCAGCAGTTACTCAATTAGACCATGTCAGATTTTGTTGTTGTTCTTGATTGTTAAAATAATCTAGAATCCAGCTATCTAAAATTATTAGTAGACATGGTTGAATTACCGACCTGGGTGGGGGCCCATTGATCATCAGTTATCATATTAAAAACTGCAGACATTTGCCTCCACCCTATGGCAAAATGTGTAGAATTGCAGGAAATTGACTTTAAAACATATACTTTTTCTCTTTTCTGTCAGGAGGGTGGGCCACTAAAATGTTTTGCCCACAAGAAGACACGAGCCACTGCAACCCCTCATGGTTCGTTTTTTTTTCTGATTGGTGGAGTGCTGCAGAGATGGTTGTCCTCCTGGAAGGTTCTCCCATCTCCGTAAAGGACTTCTGCTGCTCTGTCAAAGTGACCATCGGGTTCTTGGTCACCTCCCTGACCAAGGCCCTTCTCCCCCGATTGCTCAGTTTGGCCGGTCAGCCAGCTCTAGGAAGAGTCTTGGTGGTTCCAAACTTTTTCCATTTAAGAATGATGGAGGCCACTGTGTTCTTGGGGTCCTTCAATGCTGAAGAAATGTTTTGGTACCCTTCCCTCAGATCTGTGCATTGGCACAGTCCTGTCTCGGAGCTCTACGAACAATTCCTTCGACCTCATGGCTTGGTTTTTGCTCTGACATGCACTGTTAACTGTGGGACCTTATATAGACAGGTATTTAACAAATCATGTCCAATCAATTGAATACTTGTGTAAATAAGGTATTTCTTTTTTAATATTTTTTTGATTTGCTACAATTGAAAAAAAATAGGTTTTCACTTAGTCATTATGGAGTATTGTGTGTAGATTGATAAGTGAAATATGTATTTAATCAATTTTAGATTAAGGCTGTAACATAACAAAATGTGGAATAAATCAAAGGGTTTGAATACTTTCCAAATGCACTGTATGCATTCCATGCGCAAAGTTGATAAATCCAATTTTTTTGAGTGCACAGTCTTTTTTAGAAATGGTGCACCCAGATATTTAGTGTTAAATTTACAGAACCGTTATAAATGAGGCCCATGAGCAGGAGGAGGTGTTTCATCCCTGTCATGAATGTGTGTAATACACATCAATGTCTGTGACACTATAGAAGCTCCCCACAGGGCAGTGAACACTCTGTCCCTCTGCTACTCACAGTGACAGCAGAACCACTGCCAGGGGTCTTGTCTGACTCACATGAGAAAATGGTGGTTCTTTCATTGCCACGTCAAGGCATCTCTCCTGCTTCCAGAAGCATTGCCTCTATAATTTAGAGGATCACTGGAGACATGCCCGAGAGTAAAGCGCTCAGAATGCTTCAGTTTGGCTGGCGCCTAGCCGGACTTGGCTAGGCGAACCGAGCGAGTGTGCTCACATACTCCCTTAAAAGACCTCCGCTTGAAAAACTAGGAAAAAAACAGCAATAGTACTGTTTGTCCGTTTTGAGACGCCGTAGCTAGTATACACTTCCTCAGAATAGTCCGAATTATTGGGCCTCCCGGGTGGCGCAGTGGTCTAGGGCACTGCATCGCAGTGCTAGCTGCGCCACCAGAGTCTCTGGGTTCGCGCCCAGGCTCTGTCGCAGCCGGCCGCGACCGGGAGGTCCGTGGTGCGACGCACAATTGGCATAGCTTCGTCCGGGTTAGGGAGGGTTTGGCCGGTAGGGATATCCTTGTCTCATCGCGCTCCAGCGACTCCTGTGGCGGGCCGGGCGCAGTGCGCGCTAACCAAGGGGGCCAGGTACACGGTGTTTCCTCCGACACATTGGTGCGGCTGGCTTCCGGGTTGGAGGCGCGCTGTGTTAAGAAGCAGTGCGGCTTGGTTGGGTTGTGCTTCGGAGGACGCATGGCTTTCGACCTTCGTCTCTCCCGAGCCCGTACGGGAGTTGTAGCGATGAGACAAGATAGTAATTACTAGCGATTGGATACCACGAAAATTGGGGAGAAAATGGGATAAAATTAAAATAAAAAATAAATAAAAATAGTCAGAATTAATCTAAAATAACTCAAGAATTCGGTAATTTGGGTAATACAGGGCAAGATGCCCCCTGGGGTAAGACCCCCCCCCCCTCCACAAGATGTCACCAAAATAAATCAACATTTCCTCTGTTTCATCAAAAATGTTGAAGTCATTCCATCAAAACGATTTTGACGTAAATTAATCCCAAAAATATATATAATTTAGAAAAAGTTGTAGATATAATCCAAGGAAGTTAGATCCATTATTTGTTTATATACAGTATATACATGAAGGGAAGCCTTAAGAAAGCTCATTCACTTGTTTAGAGAGAAACATTTTTTACTGTTTTTTAGTAAAGTAGTAATATGTTCGGTTAGTATGTTGAGGGCATCTCGACCCTTTATGGTTGATCATTTGTTTCGAGCTGTAATTTAGCCCCTGTCTGGCCCAGTTAGCTACCCAGCGACCTCACTAGCAGAACGCATGAGGTGTAGTAAATGCTGACTAATAAAGGTGTACTTTATACTGACGTTTTCTGAACACTTTCCAATTTTGCACTTCTCTTCGGGCAGCTGGGAATGAACAGATGGGAATGATTAATAGCATTAAATGTAGTATATTTAACAAAAGTAATTGTGAGCGCTTTAGGATGTTGATTGATGATATTTCATGGGAAAATGTTTATTATAATCAGGCCGATGTGGAGTCTGCCGACAAGACTCTACTCACATCTTTCAACTCTGTATTTCACCACTGCTTTCCCTTAATTACATCATGTGAGAGAGCAGCAGACGGGTTCTGTATTTCACCACTGCTTTCCCTTAATTACATCATGTGAGAGAGCAGCTGAAGGGTTCTGTATTTCACCACTGCTTTCCCTTAATTACATCATGTGAGAGAGCAGCAGACGGGTTCTGTATTTCACCACTGCTTTCCCTTAATTACATCATGTGAGAGAGCAGCAGACGGGTTCTGTATTTCACCACTGCTTTCCCTTAATTACATCATGTGAGAGAGCAGCTGAAGGGTTCTGGAAACCTTGATTTTTCTAAAATCATAGAAAATTGGTGAGTAAAGAGAATGTTGAAACGTTTAAATTTAACACTGTATTCTATATGAGCACTACTTTGGTTTTTCATAAAAACTATTCCACAGATATTTCTATTTTGCAATTTGTGGATAAAATCTTAACCTTAACAACAATGAATAAGCTCTTGATATCTTTTTAGATGTTTCCAAAGCGTTCGACACGGTTGATAATTAAATGATTCTTTCTAAATTGCATTATTACGGTTTTCATGATTATACATATAAATGGTTTTATAGTTATGTTTATGCTACAGAACGATGTGTTGATGCTAACGGCTGTGCATCTACCAGGGCCATGATACCCTATCACAGGGTTCTATAATTGGACCTTTGTTATTCCTCATCTATATTAATGACCTTGCTGCTGTGTCTTCTACCGTACCTCCCATTCTCTTTGATGATGACACCATTTAGATTTTATCACACAAGAATTTTGATTCACTAATTAATGAAGCCAACTCGGGTATGACCAAATATTAGGAATGGTTCCAGATAAACAAATTATCTTTAAATAGAAAAATCCAACTTTATTGTATTCGCTAGTAAGAATAAGAAATATTGTTTAAAATCTCAATTGGTGGGAATGAAATGGAACAGGTCACGTCTACTAGATTCTTCAGAGTTCTAAGTCATGAAAAGTTATCCTGGAAAGATCATATTCCATTTTTTCTGTAGCAAAGTGATGAAATCTGTTGGTATCATCAGAAAAATGAGTGGTTTGGTTCATCAGGCTTGCTTCCTAACTCTATACTATAGCTTAATTTACCCATATCTCATCCACTGTAATATTGTCTGGCCCAGTACATATTCCTCCTACTTACACAAACTACTCATCATACAAAATATATTTTGTAAGACTAACCACCTCTAATTACCTGGCTCGATCTGCACCTTTGTTTAAGAAACTCAATATCTTGTCTATTTTTCGACATTAATGTTCGCCAATTATGTACTTTCATCTACAAATACTCATACTTCCCAGACAGTTTACCTAAACCCTTCAATGAATTCTTCCAGGTTAATTCTGAAATCCATCTATAGCCTACCCAGCACCCACAGGTCTCCAGTGACCTTGCTCTGAATGTTGGTAAGAAAAAGAAATGTCTTCACCATTTTAGGAAATATATAGTGGCATGTAGAGTTCTTACCCCATGTTTACCCTAATTTTGACGTTTTTGCAGAGATCTTTACATCTAACTAGCTAAGATGTTTGGTGCAGTATTTCTCAATGACAAAAATGTGCATGAAAATAAGTCATCTCATTGAATGACAACAAAGACTTTATTGAAGAATCCCTACTGTTGACCAATCACAGACGAAGGGGCGTAGACTTCAGCTATCGTCTTCAGCTATCGACCTCGGCTATCGACTTCGGCTATCGTCTTCAGCTATCGACCTCGGCTATCGACTTCAGCTATCGACCTCGGCTATCGACTTCAGCTATCGTCTTCGGCTATCGACTTCAGCTATCGACTTCAGCTATCGACCTCGGCTATCGACTTCAGCTATCGACCTCGGCTATCGACTTCAGCTATCGTCTTCGGCTATCGACCTCGGCTATCGACTTCAGCTATCGTCTTCAGCTATCGACCTCGGCTATCGACTTCAGCTATCGTCTTCGGCTATCGACTTCAGCTATCGACTTCAGCTATCGTCTTCAGCTATCGACCTCGGCTATCGTCTTCGGCTATCGACTTCAGCTATCGTCTTCGGCTATCGACTTCAGCTATCGACTTCAGGTATCGACTTCAGCTATCGTCTTCAGCTATCGACCTCGGCTATTGTCTTCGGCTATCGTCTTCAGCTATTGTCTTCGGCTATCGTCTTCAGCTATCGACCTCGGCTATCGTCTTCGGCTATCGACTTCAGCTATCGACCTCGGCTATCGTCTTCGGCTATCGACCTCGGCTATCGTCTTCGGCTATCGTCTTCAGCTATCGACCTCGGCTATCGACTTCGGCTAACGACCTCGGCTATCGACTTCGGGCTTCCCACGAGAGAAAAAATGTTGTGTGCCCGAACAGCCGACAAAACCCTTACCGAAGTCCAAAACAAACAAAAACGTCACACAATGTTGTCATAATATATGTACAAACTCTTCCAAGCAGTGTGGGCTAGGAAGCATGCTGTTTAGTGCATTTTCTCAGTTTCATAGACAGGATTGTTTTAATTACTAGAAGATTGAACAGTTCTGTAGGTGCACTTTGTGGCATAGTACAATTTCAACACCTTTTTGCCTTTTTGTCATGCACACTGTTAAGGATTTGCAAATAAGGTCAATTCATCTGACTAGCTATAGTATAATCCATATTTAAATACAGGAATTCTTATAGGAGCATCCTGATCTTTCGACAAAATAATAATAATTTATTAAGCAACTTAAGAAAAGATGGCAAAACACCTATGTGATGTACCTCTGGCTTGTAATCCCACATCAAAGCTTTATTTGTCTGTGATTGGTCCCGTAGGGTGTGTGGCGTAGCGGGTTCTCTCCCTCTCCGCCTGAGTCTTCCGTTATGCACGGCAACAACTGACATCACATCACCAGGAGACAAGAGACAGCAGATGCAATCATGTTAATTCCTGATCTGGAGACAGGTGAGAGGATGCCTCAGCCCTGTGGCTGAAATACACTATGTGCCCTGTAACCAGCTATGCTCTAATAACTCCTACAGCATTAATGGTGCGTGGGTAAAATCACTGGGGAAGCCAAGACAGGAAGAAAAGCAATATTACAACCTATGTGTTGTGATAATTGCGTTGTTTGCTCTAAAACCTGTTAATTTATATCCCTTGACACAGTGATATACAGGCCTAAGGCCGAGACAATAAGAAGACTCAGTGGCAGAATAAATTCAACCACACCTTTGTTTCATCACAAAACCGTAGAGCAATGTCTGTTCGGTGGAGTCCACAAAGCATATTGCATGTAACAAACAGCATGTACAATCAAGTTAATGTTTCCGACATTTTCGAAACTACTAAACAACTATTGATTTAGAACCATGGAGAGTCACTGCAAGTTACAAAGAAAACAGAAGCTGCCTCCACTATTCCAGCACCATTTCAACTTCAACATTTCAACATTTCAACATCATCTGATCACCTCTGCTTAGTCTAATACAGTGACAACTGAAAGATTCCAAAAGCAATTTAGTCCAATCAACGTTAGCTAAATATCATGTGGCTGTCCATGGGACTGATTTCTGTGTGTGTGTGTGTGTGTGTGTGTGTGCGTAAGTAGAAAAAACATGTTGACTCCTTGTAGAGAAACACCAATGCCATCATCCTCTCTTTCATATTGCCAAAACGGTCTATGACTCTGTCATAACATACACACTTTTAGTTTTTGTTGTCCTAGGCTACCTGTCTAAAATGCTTGCTTGCTAGCCTAGCTTCCTTTCATGGGGAATGATGCGCCAGGCCAGCTAGTTAATATTAGTCTACTACGTCCAGCTACATGTTGAACTGCCATCCTCTCAGGCTAGAAGCACAATGTATGAATTTATGGTTGGATCAGAATTGCCGCTATAATCAATTTTAGTTAGCTAGCTAACTACCGGAGGACAACAACACAATGAGATGCAGCCATTCACGTTTTAGCTTTTGATATGATTGGTGTGAAGCCAAATCCAAACTGGCTTCCCTTGACACTTTTTTGTCATTGTTGGGTGTGCCAGGACTATTCACACTCACTCAGTTTAGCTCAACACTAAACTCGGGCTCCCCAGTGGTGCACTGCATCTCAGTGCTAGAGGTGTCACTACAGATCCTGGTTCGATTCCAGACTGTATCACTACCGGCCGTTATTGTGAGTCCCATAGGGCATCGCACAATTGTCCCAGCGTCGTTAGGGTTTGGCCGGGGTAGGCCGTCATTGTAAATAAGAATGTGTTCTTTAACTGACTTGCCTAGTTAAATAAAGGGTATATTTTACATTTTATGGGAGGCCAAATGCTCGCGGGCTCTTTTTTTGTTGTTGACCAGACCGCATCAGATAGATGGGCTACACAGAGGGGTGCTGTTTTACTCGCTCGGATGATTGCTACGCTGAGATACATTCAGTCTCTTGCAAATTGAAGAGAAATTATGAAACACAGAGAGACATTATTATTATTTTTTATTTTTTTTTATTTTGGGATGGGAAGCCTGGCTTCCCTTGGCATCCATGAATACACGCCATACACAAGCCATGCTTTGGCTATAAGATTTTACTTTCCTAGATTGAAGGCGTTGCAGTATAGATTTTGCACTTCTTTGTGTTTTACTTTTCCTCCGTTATAAGTTTATAAGTTGTACCCAACAAAGTTCTATAACTGTTTAGACAGCTCTTCAGTCTGAGGATAAAGAAATATTTCTGAAAAGGTTGGACCACATTTTGAGCTTCTGCATCAATCTTCTTCATAAATCGTTCATTATTGTAAATGGGTCAGTGGTCAGCCCAATCGATAGGCCTCCAGAATGCACATATTGGCACTGTGTCTTTGTTGGACTATCTTGGGGTTAATGGTTGAATTACCCTCTAAGAAATCAAAAGAACTGCTTAACATGTGGTACAGTCCCAGTCAGTTGGTTCTTTTCAGTTAAATTCATGCAGCTTTCTCAGAGGACCCGTCTGATCCTATCCATTAATCACAGCAGGGAAAAGGCTACTTTATCAACCTGACACCCTGCTGCCCACCCATCTAAATGCATCGAACCAGCTGCAGCCAAAGGCCAGATCCTCACCATGTATGGTCTCGGCAGTATGTGCCCTCATGCCCTGCTGGTGTGAACACATTCGTATATCAGTGACCATGAGTGGCTTAAGGTTTTTTAAGTGATATCCATAATTTGACTCTATCTGAGGGATACACAATTTATGGACACAAGTCAACGCTTCCATATATTCTTTATTTATAATTTATAATTTTTATCTTATTTATGGGCTTTATTATACTTGTGCAGAGGGTCTGGATGGTTTGTGAACATGGAAGGATCTAGAAAGAGGAGGGAAGAAAAAAAGAGGCTAGTGAGGGGATGCTAAAACATGAAGAAGTTTAATGGAATGAGATGGCAATCCATTTTCACCAGAACAGATTCACAGTATGTGTCACTAACACAGAGAGGCTGCTGCCTACATACACACTTGATATCATTGACCACTTTAATAAATTAATCACTAGTCACTTTAATAATGTGTACATATCTTGCATCACTCATCTCATATGTATATACTGTATTTTATACCATCTATTGCATCTTGCCTATGCTACTCTTGTCATTGCTCATCCATATATTTATATTTATATAGTCTTACTCCATTCCTTTACTGAGATTTGTGTGTATTAGTTAGTTGTTGTGGAATTGTTAGATTACTTGTTAGATGTTGCTGCACTGTTGGAACTAGAAGCCCAAGCATTTCGCTACACTCACAATAACATCTGCTAACCATGTGTATGTGGCCAATAACATTTTATTTTATTTGATACGGTAAGTAAACAATCATTAGAGTGTGTTGGGTAAATTACTGTTCTTCAAACAACAGTCCTTGTTTTCATTCCCATTGTTCTACGGGCTCCTCCTGCAACCTAATTATCTTTTGTTGAACTCAGCCAACTTAGCATGAGTGTCCTTGATACCACCGACATGACATAATCACGTCCTCTTCGCTGCCGTTCTCATTTTGAAAACATCGACATACATAACGAAAACAACATTGGTGTTGGCTTTAAGCAGACCACCTGCTATGTAATTTCCATTGACAATATGACACTACTAGTCTTTGGTGTGTAGCATGACAAGTTATTGTACCTAATCAAATAATCAAACATCACCTGATTTGCTTCTATCATTGTCTATAATTTGTGTTTCGACACTATTTCTAGTGGGTACACTATGATTCGTAGCGCAGATATTCTGCAGGCTCCTATTGGCCCTTGTGAGCTGCTGTTAAAATCTGCAGACAGTGACCGCAGGCACAGCTCTTTAACCTTGATGGAGTGTTCCGGATGAATGGGATCAATGGGAATGCCTGCCAGGAATGGCTTCACATAAGACCGTCCTGACTTGTAGGTCAGGATACCTTTCCTTTAAGCAGTATCTCCTTTATGTGGTACCACCCATTAGAAGAGAAAAAAAGGGGATACCCTGAAGTGTTCATCCCTACTCCTTTCAACAACTTTATTCCCCAGCTGTAACAGGTGTTGCTTCTCTCCATCTTACTGTAAGGTATGTCTCCTCCGACAGAGTAGCAAATGCACACATTTCTCACAAATCAATGGTAGATTCAAGTCTAATATAATGTAGGATGTGAAAACGTCTGCGGAGACCTGAACAACCAGAAGCCATCAGACCAAAATAAACCCGTGTTGAATCTCAGAGGGAGATGAGCTGGGAAGGAAAGTAGGGTATGTTGCCCTTCCATTCACTCTGTCGGCTACAGGAGAGGAGGAGCAGGCAGCACTGCATCTTTTCACAGACCAAATAAAGCTGTTGGATATCAGTGGACAGACACATCAGGCCTGGGAGGAAGGGAAAACAGACCCCGAGGTGACATCAGGAGAGGGACGGGAGACACCTGTCAGTGGTGCTATAGACTAATAATAGGAAACAGTGCTGTTAGAGAGTATTGTGACATGTCAATGGAGCAGGGATAGAGAAAGTCTGGAAAAAATAATCATGATTGTTGCCATTTTGATGGGTGGAGTGATGGAGTCCAGAGCTAACGCATTACACTGGTCCAAATGATATGTTTCTCATGTGTAGCAAACAGACGGTATACGCTCTCTCGCCATCAATGTTTCGTTTGAAGCTGTCCGTTTGTGCGTTTCACAGATGAATGTGTGCAAGTGTCTGTATAGGAAATGTTTTGCTTTCTCGCTTTTCACTTTATTTCTCTATTGCAATGTTTGTCCTCGTATCACCTCGTTTTAGTAGCTAGTTTCAGTTCCCTTTGCCCTCTGATATGGAAAAGGGCTGTGTTTACACAGGTAGCCCAATTCTGATATTTTTGCCACTAATTGGTCTTTTAACCAATCACACTAGATATTTTCACACCAGAGCTTTCTCGGAGCTGTTCAAAAGACCAATTAGTGAAAAGCTTAAGAGGCCATTAAATCAGGGCTGGTTTGTTAGTTATTGGCTGCATTTTAGACAGGCAGCCCAATTCAGTTTTCTTTCTTCACTAATTGGTATTAGATCAGCTCTGAAAAAGATCGATTGTGAAAAGATCTGATGTGATTGGTCAAAAGACCAATTAGACTGTGTAAACGCAGTCATTGTGAATTACAGTGTCTGCACGAGGTAGATATGAATATAGAACTGCAGTTGTAGAAGAAGATTTACGATGGCAGCCTAGTTCCCTTCAATGATATTTATTGCTGAATCGTTTCAGAGCAAAGCTCTTTGGTCAAAGCATTGTAATTATTAATGTGAAAAGGTGATTTCTTCCACACAATTTTTACAGAGCAGTCTGCCCATTGCTGGAAGAAGAAAAAAAAATCATGAAGCGTCTCCTGTCCAGACTGAAGGAGACAGAAATGAGGTTAAGGTGAATCAGAGCCAATGTACTGTATGTCAGCTAGAGGAAGTTAAAGAGGATAGGAGAGCTCAGACTCAACTGAATATGGGGGAGGAGGGGGGGGGGGTTGTGTCTGTGAAGTCTGTGAAGTCTGTATTGGAAACTTTCAGGGCTTTGATGGTTGCCACGTCAACCAGCCAAAGGAAATCCATACCTGATCTTTCTAAAGGTCAGCAAGAAGAGCATTTTGAAAAGCAACCAAAATGAGTCCCACCAACTTCAGCTGTATGTTTTCCCGTTGTACATTCATTTCATTTGTTGATAAGGGATATTTGTTTAACAAAACAGTAACATTATGAAGCTTGCCGTTCATTAGGGGGGAATTTACATGTCATCTTACAGTTGTTGACACTGCCTAAATAGATTAGCTATGTGTTTACGCTGTGCAGATGTTGGTGTGCCAGTGGCATCAATAATGCAGGTTGACATTTATTGTCATGAATCTTGCCCTGGAGGCAGAACTGAGCGATTTCCACTAGATGGGTGAGCTGCTAAGTGAAACTTGGCTATATCGTAAAAATTCATGAAAAAAAACCATTCCTGTTTGGTCTTAATTTAAGATTAGGGTTAGGCATTAGTTATTTTTTGTTGTTTTTATTATGGATCCCCATTCTACTCTTCCTGAGGTCCAGCACAATTAAGGCAGTTTATACAATTTTAAAAACATTACAACACATTCACATATTTCACAACACACTGTGTGGCCGCACTACTGCTTGGATCAGTTACTTGATGTGGAACAGAGTTCCATGTAGTCATGAGTCTATGTAGTACTGTGCGCCTCCCATAGTCTGTTCTGGACTTGGGGACTGTGAAGAGACCAATTGTGGCATGTCTTGTGGTGTATGCATAGGTGTCCAAGGTCCATTCAACATGTCAATACCTCTCATAAATACAAGTAGTGATGAAGACAATCTCTCCTCCACTTTGAGCCATGAGAGATGGACTTGCATATTATTAATTAGCTCTCTGTGTATATTTAAGGTTCAGCCGTGGTGCCCTGTTCTGAGCCAATTGCAAATTTTTTGGCACCTGACCACAAGACTGAACAGTAGTCCAGGTGCAACAAAACTAGAGCCTGTAGGACCTGCCTTGTTGATAGTAGTGTTAAGAAGGTAAAGCAGTGCTTTATTATAGACAGACTTATGGACAACTTGCTCAATTTCCACATTATTTATTACAAGATGTAGTTGAGGTTTAGGGTTTAGTGAATGATTTGTCCCCCCCAAAAAATGCTTTTAGTTTTAGAAATATTTAGGACTACCTTATTCCTTGCCACCCACTCTGACACTAACCTGAGCTCTTTGTTAAGTGTTGTAGTCATTTCAGTCGCTGTGGTAGCTGACCCACTGGCTTTACTCAAAGCCAGCTGCCCTGGGGAATTCCTGCTTCTACCTGGATTATGTTGGAGAGGCTTCCATTAAAGAACCCCCTCTGTGTTCTGTTAGACAGGTAACTCTTCATCCACAAAATAGCAGGGGGTGTAAATCCAAAACACATATGTTTTTCCAGCAGCAGAAGTCTAACAAAACAGCCTCCACAATCTTCTTATCATCAGTTTCTCGCAGCCAATCATCAGTCATTTGTGTAAGTGCTGTGCTTCTTTAATGTCCTTCCCTATAAGCATGCTGAAAGTTGGTATCTGGTCAAACACAATTTTTCCCAAAAGTTTACTAAGGGGCTGATTGGTCAGTTATTTGAGCCAGTAAAGGGGGCTTTACTATTCTTGGGTAGCGGAATGACTTTTGCTTCCCTCAAGCCTGGGGGGCACACACTTACTAGTACGCTTAAATTGAAAATATGGCCAATAAGAGTGGCAATATCGTCTGCTATTATCCTCAGTAATTTTCTATCTAGATTGTCAGACCCTGGTGGCTTGTCATTGTTGATAGACAACAATCATTGTTTCACCTCTTCCACACTCACTTTACGGAATTCAAAATTACAATGCTTGCCTTTCATAATTTGGTCCGATATACTTGGATGTGTAGTGTCAGCGTTAGTTCCTGGAATGTCATGCCTAAGTTTGTTAATCTTGCCAATGAAAAAAATAATTCAAGTAGTTGGCATTATCAGTGGGTTTAGTGATGAATGAACCATCTGATTCAATGAATGATGGAGTTGAGTTTGCCTTCTTTCCCAAAATGTCATTTAAGGTGCCCCAAAGCTTTTTACTATCATTCTTAATGTCATTTATCCTTGTTTCATAGTGTAGTTTCTTCTTCTTTTTACTCAGTTTAGTCACATAATTTCACAATTTGCAATACTTTTGCCAATCGGTTGTGCAGCCAGACTTATTTGCCATTCCTTTTGCCTCATCCATCTCAACCATACCATTTTTTAATTCCTCATAAATCCACTGGTATTTAAACGCTTTTACAGTCATTTTCTTAATGGGTGCATGCTTATTAGTAACTGGAATAAGCAATTTCATAAATGTGTCAAGTGCAGCGTCTGTTTGCTCCTCATTACACACCACAGACCGGCAAATATCCTTTACATCATCAACATAGGAATCACTACAAAACGTATTGTATGACCTCTTATACACAATATTAGGCCCACCCTTTGGAACTTTGGTTTTCCTAGATATGGCTACTATATTGTGATCCCTACATCCGATGGATCTGGATACTGCTTTAAAGGTAATTTCTGCAGCATTAGTAAAGATGTGATCAATACATGTTGATGATTTCATTCCTGTGATGTTTGTAACAACTCTGGTAGGTTGACTGTTCACCTGATCCAGGTTGCAGGCACTGGTTACAGTTTGAAGCTTTTTCTTGAGTGCGCAGCATGATGAAAGCCAGTCAATATTTAAATCACCCAGAAAATGTACCTCTCTGTTGATATCACATACTATACATTATCAAGCATTTCACACGTTATCCTGATACTAACTGTTAGCACTTGGTGGTCTATAGCAGCTTCCCACCAGAATGGACTTTAGGTGAGGCAGATGAACCTGTAGCCATATTACTTCAACAGTATTTAACATGAGGTCCTCTCTAATCTTTACAGGAATGTGGTTCTGAATATAAACAGCAACACCTCCACCATTGGCATTCTCTATGTTTTCTGTAAATGTTATGACCTGGTATTGCTACCGCTGTATCATCAAAGGTATTATCTAAGTGAGTTTCAGAGATAGTCAGAATATGAATGTCATCTGTTGCTAGCAAATTATTGAATTCATGAACCTTGTTTCTTAAGCTACATATGTTAACATGGGCTGTATTGAGCACTTTTCTTCTGGGATGTTTACTTGTTTTCATTGCTTTACTGGGAAGCATAGCAGAAGTAGATATGCTCATGTTATTTATGTTAGTGCGGGGTGAGCTGCACAGAGTGGATTTCCTCCTAGGGTACACCGCCTTAGTGCTAACAGTATAAATCTGGTTCATAGGCACATGATTACTGCATACAATAGCTGTAGGATCAGCAGAGGCATTAAGGGCAGTTAGAGGGTCATACATTAGGTTACTTACATTGTCTGCCGAGGCCCCTGATGTAGTGTACATTTGCTGAAGCATTATGACAACTCTGCGTTGGAATGGAAATAGCTGAGCTGGGCTTGAGTCATTGATAAGTCATTGATAAATAATTGTCTCAACGCAGCCTTTTAATGCTGTGAAATGATCCAGGATCCCATCCTCCTTACAAACCGTGTTTTGTTTCCAAAAGGTATCGAAATTGTCAACAAAAATTACACCCATTGAGCTGCAATAATCACGTAGCCAGTTATGAAGGGAAAGAATCCTGCTAAAGCATTCAGTGCCGCGATTCAGAGAGGGCACAAGGCCAGATATGATCAGAGAGGGCACAAGGCCAGATATGATCAGAGAGGGCACAAGGCCAGATATGATCAGAGAGGGCACAAGGCCAGATATGATCAGAGAGGGCACAGGGCCAGATATGATCAGAGAGGGCACAAGGCCAGATATGATCAGAGAGGGCACAGGGCTAGATATGATCAGAGAGGGCACAAGGCCAGATATGATCAGAGAGGGCACAGGGCCAGATGATCAGAGAGGGCACAGGAACAGATATGATCAGAGAGGGCACAGGACCAGATATGATCAGAGAGGGCACAAGGCCAGATATGATCAGAGAGGGCACAAGGCCAGATATGATCAGAGAGGGCACAGGGCTAGATATGATCAGAGAGGGCACAGGGCTAGATATGATCAGAGAGGGCACAGGACCAGATATGATCAGAGAGAGCACAAGGCCAGATATGATCAGAGAGGGCACACGGCCAGATATGATCAGAGAGGGCACAGGGCTAGATATGATCAGAGAGGGCACAGGGCCAGATATGATCAGAGAGGGCACAGGGCCAGATATGATCAGAGAGGGCACAGGGCCAGATATGATCAGAGAGGGCACAGGGCCAGATATGATCAGAGAGGGCACAGGGCCAGATATGATCAGAGAGGGCACAGGAACAGATATGATCAGAGAGGGCACAGGAACAGATATGATCAGAGAGGGCACAAGGCCAGATATGATCAGAGAGGGCACAGGGCCAGATATGATCAGAGAGGGCACAGGGCCAGATATGATCAGAGACGGCACAAGGCCAGATATGATCAGAGAGGGCACAAGGCCAGATATGATCAGAGAGGGCACAGGGCCAGATATGATCAGAGATGGCACAGGGCCAGATATGATCAGAGAGGGCACAGGGCCAGATATGATCAGAGAGGGCACAGGGCCAGATATGATCAGAGAGGGCACAGGGCCAGATATGATCAGAAAGGGCACAGGGCCAGATATGATCAGAGAGGACACAAGGCCAGATATGATCAGAGAGGGCACAAGGCCAGATATGATCAGAGAGGGCACAGGGCCAGATATGATCAGAGAGGACACAAGGCCAGATATGATCAGAGAGGGCACAAGGCCAGATATGATCAGAGAGGGCACAGGGCCAGATATGATCAGAGAGGGCACAGGGCCAGATATGATCAGAGAGGGCACAGGGCCAGATACGAGGAGTGTTTTGTTAGTGTCTAGCAGAGAGTCAATCAGCTCTTTAAAATCCAGTTTCAACTGTTCAGAGCTGCCCTTTATAATGTCATTAAAACCCACATGGACTAGGATAGAATCGATTTCCATGTCATGACGTAGTACATTCGGGAGCAGCTTAGTAGTCTCATTTACTCGAGCTCCGGGATAGAAAATTGTTTTTGCACTAGGAACGGTCACATTTCTTACCGTGGAGCTGCCCAAAATCACGGCTGGGGAGAAGGACGAGGAAATCTGCCCAATCCCATGCTTCACAGGATTCGGAGAACCCTTTATGGACAGGCGAGAGGCTGGATAACTTTAGCTCGTTGCTCCCGGCACCTGGTGTCATTAGGGTTAGCAGTGTGGTTAGGGTTAGCCATTAGGGTTAGCAGTGTGGTTAGGGTTAGTCATTAGGGTTAGCAGTGTGGTTAGTGTTAGATTTAAAATCCGATTTTATTACTTTGTGGCTGTGCCAGCTAGTGACCACCCTGCAGAGCTGCCTCCAGGGAAAGATTCATGACAATAAATGCCAACCTGCATCAATAATGTGCAAGCCATAAGTCATAAGCCATGCTATGCCTAAAGTCAGAGGTCTCATTCATGTATAGTACTTACTAAAAGCCGTGAGTGAGAAAAGTCTAGGGGAGATGATGGTATACTTCTCAAGGGTTGATGAGATTAAATACGTTTGAAAATAAATGACAACTTTGGCCGTGTGCCATGGAAGTACTGTGAGGGAGGCTGAGGTCAGTCAGAAGGATAACACCAGAAACCTGTTTCGGAGACATACTCTCCTAATTAAAAAAGTTTGTTATCTCCACAGGGATGCTAGGAGAAGGACGCTATGAGGACGACCAGGCAAGAAAACACTGATAATACGTGTGTCAGTGAGCGTTAGCAGGTTGTAAACAGAGTGGACTAGAGCCAAATGCAACGAAAGTAAATCTGTTTTTGAAAAGTACCAGATAAAAAGGTTATTCAGACTAAAGACAGATCACATTGGTTCTTTTATTACCATTATTGTGTGATACAAACACTTCAAAATAAATCCACTTAAAAAAAAAAACGATTGAGGAAAAAGAAACATCAGACAACTTATTTCTTTACACACAGTTCTGTGTGTTACCACCATGATCCCCCTGGATATGGAAATTACACATCATTGGATATGATACTTAACCTGAGAGGTTTGATGCATACACAGCTGTTAACCAATCTGTTCATCAATTGATAATGTAATCAAAATGTAATGCCATGTTTTCCACTGCTTCATAGTTGCAGACTGGATCCAATTGAATGGGGTTGTTGAGTATATCGTGTAACATCAATTTACCACCATTCAGCTCAAATGAAAACCTGATAATTACACTGGTGTTTCAGGCCTCGGCTTTTAGCAGAATGTTTTAATAAGCACAGTTTTGAATCACACTGGTTTAGATTTAATTCGCGCGGCCCTCTACCCCATCCGCCACTTCCTGTATCTCAATTTAGCTCAGTGCTCCTGACAAACTCTACACAAAACTGACATCGCTTGAACTTTTGTATTTAGAAAATGTCGCAAATGCCAGCCAAGCAGGTAAAATATACAGGATAATAATGTGCAAGGAAGTTAATGAATATGTGCCTTGTGAATCTGTGTTTAACGAAGCATTCCCAATAACCAGTGGAAATACATATTTGATTAACCAACAAATAATCAGGCAATGAAACTGGTTTTGACTGTTATTCTGTTGGTCTACTTATATGGGCAACACCACGACAACACTATTTTAGAGTGTGCGCGTGCAAACACGTGTGCATATTAACACGGATTCATATAAAAGGTAGTCAGGCCTAAAAGTGAATTATCATAAACCTTTCAAATAGACTCTTTAACCTAAAGAATGATTTCCATGGTATTAAAAGGAGTGACATCACTTAATAAAAACAGGAGGGGGAAACTCAACAGACTGTAAGAAGCCCCTTGACTCCCTCTTATTTTTCCAATCTTACTCTTCTCCTCTAGTAACAGTCTCCCTCTTCTTTTTCCAATCTTACTCTTCTCCTCTAGTAACAGTCTCCCTCTTCTTTTTCCAATCTTACTCTTCTCCTCTAGTAACAGTCTCCCTCTTCTTTTTCCAATCTTACTATTCTCCTCTAGTAACAGATCCGGCGGAGACGGACTGAAGTCCATCATGCAATTCACAACCCCATGTTAACCCCCCCCCCCCCACCCGCCCCGCCAGGGGACCAGTGGAGTGAGTCATCTTCCTCTCTGTTTTTAATTCCTCATTGACTCACCTTCTCAAATCACCGGAGAAACAAGACAAAAAAAACCGAGGGATTTTTGAAGACCCATTATCTTTACCACATAGTACTGATTAACTGCCTAGACGTCACCTCCCTTCCCTCAGGCCCACTCATGCAGCTGCGCACAAACCTGTATTCGTTGCTACTGTATATCAGTTGATACGATTGTATTATAAAGCAATGGGAATAGACAAGAACAGTACATTGTTTAGAGGTGAAGAATGAAATAAGTGATTTTGATTGATGACCGCTCTTACCTACATATGAGGTATCTTCAGTTTGATTAATCACACCCAAGAGTTTTTCTGCTCTTCCAGAATATTGGAATCTCAAATTGTTTCACAGATTACAGGAGCGTGGAGTGGTTTAGTCCTTATATTAATATTTATGTTCACATAAATCTCTGAGAGCTGTTGTTTGACCTCATCTCAATGAATCATACATAATGGATGCTGGATTGCTAGATGCCATTATATGAAGGGACATTTAGTTCAGCTGCTGTTTCCTTTGAGGAGGACTCTGGCTGTGTGACTGGGTGTAATATAATGATTATCAAAGCAGCACGATTAAAGGCACGTGACCACTGTTTGTCGTCTTTCATATTCCTCTGCACACTGTCTGAAACAGAATACACCTGGGGACACTAACTCCCTTGTAATAGACTAAATCCCCTCTAATATAATAAATCCCTTGTAATACACAAAATCCCTTGTAATAGACTAAATCCATTGTAATATACTAAATCTCTTGTAATACACTAAATCCCTTGTAATAGACTAAATCCATTGTAATATACTAAATCCCTTGTAATACACTAAATCCCTTGTAATAGACAAAATCCCTTGTAATAGACTAAATACCTTGTAATAGACTAAATCCCCTCTAATATACTAAATCCCTTGTAATAGACTAAATCCCTTGTAATACACTAAATTCCCTCTAATAGACTAAATCCCTTGTAATAAACTAAATTCCCTCTAATATACTAAATCCCTTGTAATAAACTAAATTCCCTCTAATATACTAAATCCCTTGTAATAGACGAAATCCCATCTAATAGACTTAATCCATTGTAATACACTAAATCCCTTTTAATAGACTAAATCCCTTGTAATAGACGAAATCCCCTCTAATAGACTAAATCCCTTGTATTAGACTAAATCCCTTCTAATAAACTAAATCCCCTCTAATAGACTAAATCCCTTGTAATAGACTAAATCCCTTGTAATAAACTAAATCCCCTCTAATAGACTAAATCCCTTGTATTGGACTAAATCCCTTGTAATAAACGAAATCCCCTCTAATAGACTAAATCCCTTGTAATAGACTAAATCCCTTGTAATAGACTAAATCCCTTGTAATAGACTAAATCCCTTCTAATAGACTAAATCCCTTCTAATAGACTAAATCCCTTCTAATAGACTAAATCCCTTGTAATAGACTAAATCCCTTGTAATAAACTAAATCCCCTCTAATAGACTAAATCCCTTGTAATAGACTAAATCCCTTCTAATAGACTAAATCCCCTCTAATAGACTAAATCCCTTGTATTAGACTAAATCCCTTCTAATAAACTAAATCCCCTCTAATAGACTAAATCCCTTGTAATAGACTAAATCCCTTGTAATAAACTAAATCCCCTCTAATAGACTAAATCCCTTGTATTGGACTAAATCCCTTGTAATAAACAAAATCCCCTCTAATAGACTAAATCCCTTGTAATAGACTAAATCCCTTGTAATAGACTAAATCCCTTGTAATAGACAAGTGAACAGATCCAGTTCCACCTGTGGGAAGGAGGCATGGAGAGCTGGTGAGTGTAGAGAGAGGTTGAATGCTGATGAGGCCCACCCTGTGGAAGTAGAGCCATTTGAATGTGTTTTCAAAACACTCCTGTTTATCTACAGTAGTAAGTGTAACATCCAGTAGTATTTTTGCAATAGCCCTGTGTGATTTGCAATTACCGGATAGGAAAGATTGTGTCACAAATGCTCATAGACACTGTGCTGTTTTGCAGTGTCTTGAATTACTACTAGACCTCACTGGACAAATATTTTGAAAAGTTTAGCTTATTGAGATAATTGAATTGTTCGGCACTTGAGTTTAAAAAAAATGCACATGTTAGTTGTTTACTAAGAAAACATAACTTCTAAAAACTGCTATTTCAACAGCTAAACCGCAAGTTATAACACTATAATAACATTAGTGATACATCAATCAGGACAGTTCTATAATAAAGAGGAGAGTTGTCATGCACATTCGCTTGGCATTTGAATAAGGGGGTAAGGGTATACAATGCCTGTAGTGCTCAGACCTGTGAAGTGCATTACTGTAGGCTGAGGAGCAGAATAACGCCAGCCAGGTCTCCTTAAGAAAACCTCTTCTTGCCTTCCTCAGGAGAGTAGCTCCAGCTAGCCCTGCTCTGAAAGCCTCCTCTGATGATTCCGGAATCTGCCCTTGAGTTCACGAGCAGCATCACTAAAAAGCTATTGCTTCACCTCCTGCTCTCCATTTTTCATTCTCTCTCTATTTTTTATTTTTCATTCTCTCTCTCTCTATTTTTTATTTTTCATTCTCTCTCTCTCTATTTTTCATTCTCTCTCTCTCTCTCTCTCTCTATCTCTCTCTCTCTCTCTCTCTCTCTCTCTCTCTCTGTCTCTCTCTCTATTTTTAATTATCTCTCTCTGTTTCTCTCTGTTTCTCTCTGTTTCTCTCTCTCTCTCTCTCTCTCTCTGTCGCTCTCTTGATGTGCTCTTCTTGAGGAGCAAAAATAGGAAAGAAAGAAGCCCTGCACTGACTGAGAGGGTGGTTCTAAACTATGAGATGTTACAGTTGTAGTATTCATATATAACAGTGTAATGCTACATATAACAGTGTAATGCTACATATAACAGTGTAATGCTACATGTAATAGGGTTATACATAGATCATGTGCGCACGTACACATGCGTTCATGGTCCATTTTTGTGTTCAAACATCTCTATTGGAATGGCCGTGTCTGAACATTGCCTAAAGCACTTTACTTTTCTCGAAGGCATTGTCTGTCCCATGTAGTAGTTCCAGAGAATTAAAGCCAGATGCAAAGAAGGAGATTCAATAACAAGGCGCTGTCTGAACCCTCTATTGAACTAAAAGGTTTGCGTTGTGCAGACTGCAGAGTCATTGCTCACGTTACCGAGTACAGAACAGTGGAGGCTCCTCAGAGGAAGGGGAGGACCATTTAAAAAGTTATCCTTTTTAGATAAAACTATACTAAATATATTCACATATTCACCAAATAATTGATTAAAACACACTTTTTTGCAATGAAGGTCTACAGTAGCCTCAACAGCACTCTGTAGGGTAGCACCATGGTGTAGCCGGAGGACAGCTACCTTCCGTCCTCCTCTGGGTACATTGACTTCAATACAAAACCTAGGAGGCGCATGGTTCTCACACCCTTCCATAGACTTACACAGTAATTATGAAAACTTCCAGAGGTTGTCCTCCAACCTATCAGAGCTCTTGCAGCATGAACTGACATGTTGTCCACCCAATCAAAGGATCAGATAATTAATCTATACTGAAAGCATAAGCTACAGCTAGCTAGCACTGCAGTGCATAAAATGTGGTGAGTAGTTGACTCAAAGAGAGAGAAAGACAATAGTTTAACAGTTTTGAACAAATGAATTTCTTCCAAATTAAAGGAAGAGAGAGAGAGAGAGAGAGAGAGAGAGAGAGAGAGAGAGAGAGAGAGAGAGAGAGAGAGAGAGAGAGAGAGAGAGAGAGAGAGAGAGAGAGAGAGAGAGAGAGAGAGAGAGAGAGAGAGAGAGAGAGAGAGAGAGAGAGAGAGAGAGAGAGAGAGAGAGAGAGAGAGAGAGAGAGAGAGAGAGGCACAGAGAGGCAGAGACAGAGAGAGAGGTCACGATCAGATGAGCTCCTGCATTTTTCAGCATTTTCTTTAAAAAAGATACATTTAGAGTTAGATAAACTTGGATTTTTTGTCAGGAACCCATACAGGATGCTACCCTCTACAACATAACCCTCACTTCAAATCAAAACTCAAAACCTACAACCTGATTTTGGACGGATTTACGGAATCACCTGGAAGGTTCACATCTACCAAGGATTAATTATTCTATACAGCAAATCCTCTGGAAAACAACAGAAACCTGAGAACACCACCCAACCTGGAACTGAGTGAGTAATGTTTAGTCTGAAACTATATTTGATTTCCAAAAGCCAAGAAGAAAAATACATGACACTACTTTATAAGGACTGAATAGTAACATATTTCTGCCAAGCTTGATACAGCTTCAACTAGCACTTAAGTGTCAAGTGAGAGGTGTCAAAGCCCATTAGCCCAACAATGGCAGGAGAGTCGAATAGTCTACCCCAACCAAATGGAGAGGCCTTAGAAGCTGCCTCCCGCTGTTCAGAAGTAATTAAAATACAGTACCCTGTGCATGTAAAAAATGACAAGACAAGAAAAGATCACAAAATGAAGCTCCTTATGGAAAATCAAGAGACACTTTTTGCTGACTATTACAAAAATGGGAACATCAGCAACCTTATCTTCCACACAAACCATCCCCAGGCATGGCACAGTGCTATATTAGCACACTACCCCTCTGTTAAGAGAGGGGGGGTTAACGAGGGGTGGAAACTCAGGATTCTTGACAACGAGGACGAGGAGTCAGCTAATATAAACCTATATAAGTCTGGAACAGTATTGGTACAGGGCAACCACAAACAGTTTCAGCTGGACTTTCACCTAATCAAAGAATTAGCCCAGCAGGAGAAGCTCTCCCTTGATAAAGATACCCCCACCCCAAGTGGGTCAGACCAAACCTCTTCACCATATAACCCCACAGACGAGCAACCCTCAGCAGACAGTCAACCTCCCAGTACAGAGTACTTCTCCCTCATTGAAATGAAGGATAAATTCACCCAGCTGGAGGTAAGGCAGGTGGAGCTGGAACAGCAGGTGATCACACTCCAGTCAACACAGACCCAGACAACAGTCCAGCACAACAACACCCCCTTAACCAGACCTGGAGAGCTGGAGGTGGAGAAAGACATATCTGCACTATGGACAGTGGTGAGACAACATCAACAGGAGAAAGAGCAGGAGCAGGAGAAGAACAGAGCACTAGAGGAGAGGA
Source organism: Salvelinus alpinus (assembly GCF_045679555.1). NCBI lineage: Eukaryota > Metazoa > Chordata > Actinopteri > Salmoniformes > Salmonidae > Salvelinus > Salvelinus alpinus. The sequence continues at coordinate 49,177,075 of NC_092098.1, read as the reverse complement.
TCAGACTGCTGGAGGAGAGGTTGAGGGGGATGGCATGTGACAGAGAACAACCCACTAGGGAGGTGGCCATCCCCACAGAGACGCCAGCAGAACAGCCCACCTCAGCACCCGACAAAAGTCTCGACACCACAGCAGAACAGTCCACACCAGACCCTGACCATAGAAACGACATCACAACAGAACAGACAAAAGAAAAACCCCAAGTCCAGCAGCTCTCACCCCCCCTGAGCACCCCCCCTGTCAGCCACCCTGATAGCCCTCCTGACAACCCCCCCACACCCACTGAGGACAAACACAAGACACAGATTGTCCTTCTTATGGACTCAAATGGGAAATATATAGAAGAAAAAAAACTTTTTCCCAAACACAGTGTGTCTAAACTCTGGTGTCCAAACACCCAGCGCGCCCTAGACCTTCTGTCTGAGGACAAACTAGGCTCACCTAGCCACATAATAATACACACAGGCACAAACGACCTGAGAGCACAGCATGAAAGGGTGGCCACAGCACTGAAGGGAGTGATTGAAAAAGCTTCTTCTACTTTCCCCAACGCACAAGTGGTTATCTCCACCCTGCTACCACGAAAAGACTTCCACCCTGCTACAATACAGCGGGTAAACGCAAGCATTTCCCGTGACTGTGCCTCAAAACCAAATGTTTTTCTGGCCCACCACTCCACCCTGGACTTGAACAGCCTCTATGACCAGGTCCACCTCTACAAGGCAGCAGTGCCCACCTTTGCCCGGACTCTAAAGGACATCGCTCTCAAACGAAGCCCCAACACTTCACACAGGAGCAAGAGATCAATAGACACCCCACCCAGACCAGCGAGACACCCTCCAAGACCTCCAGGACCCCCCCCTGGACCTACACACCCCCCCCCACATCAACCATGCCCACACCCAATTTAGGCCCCCTCAGATCAGACCCATGCCACTCCTGCCCACCCCATGCACCCCACCCCCGCAAAGAGGGCATCAACATGGAAGTCACACATACGCCCAGGTAGTGAGCGGGCAAACAGGCCCAACCCCCACTCTTACACTCGCCCAAGCCAACGGCATGTACCAGATGCTCAGCAGGCTCTGCTCACACTTACTGGCCTGAGGCCAAACCCCGACCAACAACATTGGACACTTTATGGAACAAAAAGCCTTCACTATATCATCCTGGAATATCCAAGGCCTGAGGTCATCTGCCTTTGGCCTAAAGAGCAGGAACCCGGACTTCACCAAAGAAATCGGTAATGCAGACATTGTCATCCTGCAAGAAACATGGTATAGAGGAGACGGACCCACTGGTTGCCCTCTAGGTTACAGAGAGCTGGTAGTCCCATCCACCAAACTACCAGGTGTGAAACAGGGAAGGGACTCAGGGGGAATGCTAATTTGGTATAGAGCAGACCTAACTCACTCCATTAAATTAATCAAAACAGGAACATTTTACATTTGGCTAGAAATTCAAAAGGAAATGATCTTAACAGAGAAAAATGTCCTCCTGTGTGCTACCTATATCCCCCCACTAGAATCCCCATACTTTAATGAAGACAGCTTCTCCATCCTGGAGGGGGAAATCAATCATTTCCAGACCCAGGGACATGTATTAGTCTGTGGCGACCTAAATGCCAGAACTGGACAGGAACCTGACACCCTCAGCACACAGGGGGATAAACACCTACCTGGAGGTGACAGCATTCCCTCCCCCATATGCCCACCTAGGCACAACTATGACAACATAACCAACAAAAACGGGTCACAACTCCTGCAGCTCTGTCGCATGCTGGGTATGTACATAGTCAATGGTAGGCTTCGAGGGGACTCCTATGGTAGGTACACCTATAGCTCATCTCTTGGCAGTAGCACTGTAGACTACTTTATCACTGACCTCAACCCAGAGTCTCTCAGAGCGTTCACAGTCAGCCCACTGACACCCCTATCAGACCACAGCAAAATCACAGTCTACTTGAACAGAGCAATACTCAATCATGAGGCATCAAAGCCAAAGGAACTGAGTAACATTAAGAAATGCTATAGATGGAAGGAATGCAGTTTGGAAACCTACCAAAAAACAATTAGGCAACAGCAAATTCAATCCCTTTTAGACAACTTCCTGGGTAAAACGTTCCACTGCAATAGAGAAGGTGTAAACTTGGCAGTAGAAAATCTTAACAGTATATTTGACCTCTCAGCTTCCCTATCAAATCTAAAAATCTCAAATAGAAAACCGAAGAAAATGAACAACAATGACAAATGGTTTGATAAAGAATGCAAAAATCTAAGAAATAAATTGAGAAACCTGTCCAACCAAAAACATAGAGACCCGGAAAACCTGAGTCTACGCCTTCACTATGGTGAATCACTAAAACAATACAGAAATACACTACGGAAAAAGAAGGAACAGCACGTCAGAAATCAGCTCAATGTAATTGAAGAATCCATAGACTCTAACCAATTCTGGGAAAATTGGAAAACACTAAACAAACAACAACACGAAGAATTATCTATCCAAAATGGAGATGTATGGGTAAACCACTTCTCCAATCTTTTTGGCTCTATAACAAAGAATAAAGAGCAAAAACATATACATGATCAAATACAAATCCTAGAATCAACTATTAAAGACTACCAGAACCCACTGGATTCTCCAATTACCTTGAATGAGTTACAGGACAAAATAAAAACCCTCCAACCCAAAAAGGCCTGTGGTGTTGATGGTATCCTTAATGAAATGATCAAATATACAGACAACAAATTCCAATTGGCTATATTAAAACTCTTTAACATCGTCCTTAGCTCTGGCATCTTCCCCAATATTTGGAACCAAGGACTGATCACCACAATCCACAAAAGTGGAGACAAATTTGACCCCAATAACTACCGTGGAATATGCGTCAACAGTAACCTTGGGAAAATACTCTGCATTATCATTAACAGCAGACTCGTACATTTCCTCAATGAAAACAATGTACTGAGCAAATGTCAAATTGGCTTTTTACCAAATTACCGTACAACAGACCATGTATTCACCCTACACACCCTAATTGACAACCAAACAAACCAAAACAAAGGCAAAGTCTTCTCATGCTTTGTTGATTTCAAAAAAGCCTTCGACTCAATTTGGCATGAGGGTCTGCTATACAAATTGATGGAAAGTGGTGTTGGGGGTAAAACATACGACATCATAAAATCCATGTACACAAACAACAAGTGTGCGGTTAAAATTGGCAAAAAACACACACATTTCTTCACACAGGGTCGTGGGGTGAGACAGGGATGCAGCTTAAGCCCCACCCTCTTCAACATACAGTGGGGAGAACAAGTATTTGATACACTGCCGATTTTGAAGGTTTTCCTACTTACAAAGCATGTAGAGGTCTGTAATTTTTATCATAGGTACACTTCAGAAAATCACATTGTATGAAAAATCCAGAAAATCACATTGTATGATTTTTAAGTAATTAATTTGCATTTTATTGCATGACATAAGTATTTGATACATCAGAAAAGCAGAACTTAATATTTGGTACAGAAACCTTTGTTTGCAATTACAAAGATCATACGTTTCCTGTAGTTATTGACCAGGTTTGCACACACTGCAGCAGGGATTTTGGCCCACTCCTCCATACATACCTTCTCCAGATCCTTCAGGTTTCGGGGCTGTCGGTGGGCAATACGGACGTTCAGCTCCCTCCAAAGATTTTCTATTGGGTTCAGGTCTGGAGACTGGCTAGGCCACTCCAGGACCTTGAGATGCTTCTTACGGAGCCACTCCTTAGTTGCCCTGGCTGTGTGTTTCGGGTCGTTGTCATGCTGGAAGATCCAGCCACGACCCATCTTCAATGCTCTTACTGAGGGAAGGAGGTTTTTGGCCAAGATCTCGCGATACATGGCCCCATCCATCCTCCCCTCAATACGGTGCAGTCGTCCTGTCCCCTTTGCAGAAAAGCATCCCCAAAGAATTATGTTTCCACCTCCATGCTTCACGGTTGGGAGGGTGCTCTTGGGGTTGTACTCAACCTTCTTCTTCCTCCAAACACGGCGAGTGGAGTTTAGACCAAAAAGCTCTATTTTTGTCTCATCAGACCACATGACCTTCTCCCATTCCTCCTCTGGATCATCCAGATGGTCATTGGCAAACTTCAGACGGGCCTGGACATGCGCTGGCTTGAGCAGGGGGACCTTGCGTGCGCTGCAGGATTTTAATCCATGACGGCGTAGTGTGTTACTAATGGTTTTCTTTGAGACTGTGGTCCCAGCTCTCTTCAGGTCATTGACCAGGTCCTGCCGTGTAGTTCTGGGCTGATCCCTCACCTTCCTCATGATCATTGATGCCCCACGAGGTGAAATCTTGCATGGAGCCCCAGACCGAGGGTGATTGACCGTCATCTTGAACTTCTTCCATTTTCTAATAATTGCGCCAACAGTTGTTTCCTTCTCACCAAGCTGCTTGCCTATTGTCCTGTAGCCCATCCCAGCCTTGTGCAGGTCTACAATTTTATCCCTGATGTCCTTACACAGCTCTCTGGTCTTGGCCATTGTGGAGAGATTGGAGTCTGTTTGATTGAGTGTGTGTACAGGTGTCTTTTATACAGGTAACAAGTTCAAACAGGTGCAGTTAATACAGGTAATGAGTGGAGAACAGGAGGGCTTCTAAAAGAAAAACTAACAGGTCTGTGAGAGCCGGAATTCTTACTGGTTGGTAGGTGATCAAATACTTATGTCACGCAATAAAATGCAATTTAATTACTTAAAAATCATACAATGTGATTTTCTGGATTTTTGTTTTAGATTCCGTCTCTCACAGTTGAAGTGTACCTATGATAAAAATTACAGACGTCTACATGCTTTGGAAGTAGGAAAACCTTCAAAATCGGCAGTGTATCAAATACTTGTTCTCCCCACTGTATATATCAACGAATTGGCGCGGGCACTAGAACAGTCTGCAGCACCCGGTCTCACCCTACTAGAATCCGAAGTCAAATGTCTACTGTTTGCTGATGATCTGGTGCTTCTGTCACCAACCAAGGAGGGCCTACAGCAGCACCTAGATCTTCTGCACAGATTCTGTCAGACCTGGGCCCTGACAGTAAATCTCAGTAAGACCAAAATAATGGTGTTCCAAAAAAGGTCCAGTCGCCAGGACCACAAATTCCATCTAGACACCGTTGCCCTAGAGCACACAAAAAACTATACATACCTCGGCCTAAACATCAGCACCACAGGTAGCTTCCACAGAGCTGTGAACGATCTGAGAGACAAGGCAAGAAGGGCATTCTATGCCATCAAAAGGAACATAAATTTCAACATACCAATTAGGATCTGGCTAAAAATACTTGAATCAGTCATAGAGCCCATTGCCCTTTATGGTTGTGAGGTCTGGGGTCCGCTCACCAACCAAGATTTCACAAAATGGGACAAACACCAAATTGAGACTCTGCATGCAGAATTCTGCAAAAATATCCTCCGTGTACAACGTAGAACACCAAATAATGCATGCAGAGCAGAATTAGGCCGATACCCACTAATTATCAAAATCCAGAAAAGAGCCGTTAAATTCTACAACCACCTAAAAGGAAGCGATTCCCAAACCTTCCATAACAAAGCCATCACCTACAGAGAGATGAACCTGGAGAAGAGTCCCCTAAGCAAGCTGGTCCTAGGGCTCTGTTCACAAACACAAACACACCCCACAGAGCCCCAGGACAACAGCACAATTAGACCCAACCAAATCATGAGAAAACAAAAAGATAATTACTTGACACATTGGAAAGAATTAACAAAAAAACAGAGCAAACTAGAATGCTATTTGGCCCTAAACAGAGAGTATACAGTGGCAGAATACCTAACCACTGTGACTGACCCAAACTTAAGGAAAGCTTTGACTATGTACAGACTCAGTGAGCATAGCCTTGCTATTGAGAAAGGCCGCCGTAGGCAGACATGGCTCTCAAGAGAAGACAGGCTATGTGCTCACTGCCCACAAAATGAGGTGGAAACTGAGCTGCACTTCCTAACCTACTGCCCAATGTATGACCATATTAGAGAGACATATTTCCCTCAGATTACACAGATCCACAAAGAATTCGAAAACAAATCCAATTTTGATAAACTCCCATATCTACTGGGTGAAATTCCACAGTGTGCCATCACAGCAGCAAGATTTGTGACCTGTTGCCACAAGAAAAGGGCAACCAGTGAAGAACAAACACCATTGTAAATACAACCCATATTTATGTTTATTTATTTTAACTTGTGTGCTTTAACCATTTGTACATTGTTACAACACTGCATATACAGTGGGGAGAAGAAGTATTTGATACACTGCCGATTTTGCAGGTTTTCCTACTTACAAAGCATGTAGAGGTCTGTAATTTTTATCATAGGTACACTTCAACTGTGAGAGACGGAATCTAAAACAAAAATCCAGAAAATCACATTGTATGATTTTTAAGTAATTAATTTGCATTTTATTGCCTGACATAAGTATTTGATACATCAGAAAAGCAGAACTTAATATTTGGTACAGAAACCTTTGTTTGCAATTACAGAGATCATACGTTTCCTGTAGTTCTTGACCAGGTTTGCTCACACTACAGAAGGGATTTTGGACCACTCCTCCATACAGACCTTCTCCAGATCCTTCAGGTTTCGGGGCTGTCGCTGGGCAATACGGACTTTCAGCTCCCTCCAAAGATTTTCTATTGGGTTCAGGTCTGGAGACTGGCTAGGCCACTCCAGGACCTTGAGATGCTTCTTACGGAGCCACTCCTTAGTTGCCCTGGCTGTGTGTTTCGGGTCGTTGTCATGCTAGAAGACCCAGCCACGACCCATCTTCAATGCTCTTACTGAGGGAAGGAGGTTGTTGGCCAAGATCTCGCGATACATGGCCCCATCCATCCTCCCCTCAATACGGTGTAGTCGTCCTGTCCCCTTTGCATAAAAGCATCCCCAAAGAATGATGTTTCCACCTCCGTGCTTCACGGTTGGGATGCTGTTCTTGGGGTTGTACTCATCCTTCTTCTTCCTCCAAACACGGCGAGTGGAGTTTAGACCAAAAAGCTCAATTTTTGTCTCATCAGACCACATGACCTTCTCCCATTCCTCCTCTGGATCATCCAGATGGTCATTGGCAAACTTCAGACGGGCCTGGACATGCGCTGGCTTGAGCAGGGGGACCTTGCGTGCGCTGCAGGATTTTAATCCATGACGGCGTAGTGTATTACTAATGGTTTTCTTTGAGACTGTGGTCCCAGCTCTCTTCAGGTCATTGACCAGGTCCTGCCGTGTAGTTCTGGGCTGATCCCTCACCTTCCTCATGATCATTGATGCCCCACGAGGTGAGATCTTGCATGGAGCCCCAGACCGAGGGTGATTGACCGTCATCTTGAAATTCTTCCATTTTCTAATAATTGCGCCAACAGTTGATGCCTTTTCACCAAGCTGCTTGCCTATTTTCCTGTAGCCCATCCGAGCCTTGTGCACGTCTACAATTTTATCCCTGATGTCCTTACACAGCTCTCTGGTCTTGGCCATTGTGGAGAGGTTGGAGTCTGTTTGATTGAGTGTGTGGACAGGTGTCTTTAATACAGGTAATGAGTTCAAACAGGTGCAGTTAATACAGGTAATGAGTGGAGAACAGGAGGGCTTCTTAAAGAAAAACTAACAGGTCAGTGAGAGCTGGAATTCTTACTGGTTGATAGGTGATCAAATACTTATGTCATGCAATAAAATGCTAATTAATTACTTAAAAATCATACAATGTGATTTTCTGGATTTTTGTTTTAGATTCCGTCTCTCACAGTTGAAGTGTACCTATGATAAAAATTACAGACCTCTACATGCTTTGTAAGTAGGAAAACCTGCAAAATCGGCAGTGTATCAAATACTTGTTCTCCCCACTGTATATAATATGACATTTGTAATGTCTTTATTGTTTTGAAACGTCTGTATGTGTAATGTTTACTGTTCATTTTTATTGTTTATTTGACTTTTGTATATTATCTACCTCACTTGCTTTGGCAATGTTAACACATGTTTCCCATGCCAATAAAGCCCCTTGAATTGAGAGAGAGAGAGAGAGAGAGAGAGAGAGAGAGAGAGAGAGAGAGAGAGAGAGAGAGAGAGAGAGAGAGAGAGAGAGAGAGAGAGAGAGAGAGAGAGAGAGAGAGAGAGAGAGAGAGAGAGAGAGAGAGAGAGAGAGAGAGAGAGAGAGAGAGAGAGAGAGAGAGAGAGAGAGAGAGAGAGAGAGAGAGAGAGAGAGAGAGAGAGAGAGAGAGAGAGAGAGAGAGAGAGAGAGAGAGAGAGAGAGAGAGAGAGAGAGAGAGAGAGAGAGAGAGAGAGAAAATTGTCCATACCAAATGCAGCTAGCTATGTTAGCTAACTGGCTATGACTATCCAACACAATACTGGAACTCTTCCAAGTCAAGGTAAGCTTTTGGTTTTACAAATGTATTGCCACCGGGGCTAAACTGCTTACTGAATGTACACTGTAACGTTACAGCATGATTGTAGTGGGTTTACTAACATGTTAGTTCTATTAGCTATGTTGACTAGGACATTACTTTAGCTAATATGGTGACAACAATGTAGGTTGAGTGGAGCAGATGGTTTTGCTTGGAAAGGTTTTGCTGCCTGGTCACAGACAGCTGATGTGTTGTGAATTGAAGCGAAGGGAAAAGGTGAGATCAGGGGTGTATTCATTCCGCCAATACTGTTGAAAAGCAGCTAGATGCATGCAAGAGTGTGCAACCTGGTATTGAATGTGTCACTCTGTCCATGTGTCACTGTCTGTCACCTCAAATCTTTCTCTCAACCTGTGTGCACCTACGTTGTAAATTTTCATTCATAGACTAGGTTGTAGCAACCTCATGATGGGTACAGGGAAAATTGGAGTATCATGTAGTAGCCTAAACCTACCGCTGTTACATTGAACTGGGTGAATGAAATATGAATGACAGCCATCCAATATGCTGTAATAGAAAAAAGGCCATGCAAAAAAAGAGTAATCCTCCCTCATCTTAAACGGCATCGTCCACCACTGGTACAGAAGTAGGATGCTGTGATGAATCATATCTGAGGATACAGTCTGTTTGATCCATAATAACACAAATCAGAATATGAACACTAAAACTGAAGCAGTGGAAACATTTGGTTTTAAAAGAAGCTATTCTATCCACAAAGCTGTCAATTTGAGAAAAATAAATAAGTATACATTTAATCTGCCCCACTATCGCAGGTATACAAGGTAAAGAGAGGTATTTGTTGACAACAAGAGCCACACAAATCAATATTACCTACTGTAAACAACACAACCAATTGGGAAATACAGAGCATGTTGCTTTATCATAGCGTGTGATTGTGTGATTGTGAAAAGTGTGTGATTGTGTGATTGTGAAAAGTGTGTGATTGTGTGCGTGTACGTGCTTTAGTTTGTGCGTGCGTGTGTGGTCGGTGGTTGTGGGAAAACAACTGGCTCCTAAATGTAAAAGATAAGAGTAAGACATGAATTCTGCACAAAGATGATTACAATCAATACAACTATGTACGCAGTGTAGTAGCTATTTATTCAACTTTATACTGAAGCCCAAATACCAAGACTTGGCGATGTGATGCAGCAGCCCATCATTATAGGCTGTATCAATAGATGTCTGAGTAATCATTACAATCATCCGAGGTATCAATACAGTCATCTGAGGTATCAATACAGACATCTGAGGTATCAATACAGACATCTGAGTTATCAATACAGTCATCTGAGTTATCAATACAGACATCTGAGGTATCAACACAGACATCAGAGTTATCAATACAGTCATCTGAGTTATCAATACAGTCATCAGAGTTATCAATAAAGTCATCTGAGGTATCAATACAGTCATCTGAGTTATCAATGCAGTCATCTGAGGTATCAATACAGACATCTGAGGTATCAATACAGACATCTGAGGTATCAACACAGACATCAGAGTTATCAATACAGTCATCTGAGGTATCAATACAGTTATCTGAGTTATCAATACAGTCATCTGAGTTATCAATACAGTCATCTGAGTTATCAATACAGTCATCTGAGTTATCAATACAGACATCAGAGTTATCAATACAGACATCAGAGTTATCAATACAGACATCAGAGTTATCAACACAGACATCTGAGTTATCAATACAGTCATCTGAGTTATCAATACAGACATCTGAGGTTTCAATACGGTCATCAGAGTTATCAATACAGACATCTGAGTTATCAATACAGACATCTGAGGTATCAATACAGTCATCTGAGTTATCAATACAGTCATCTAAGTTGACTAATAAAATGTGATTTGATTTGATAACAGTGAAATACAACAGTGAAATGCTTACTTACAAGCCACTAACCAACAATGCAGTTTAAAAAATACGAATAAGAATAAGAAATAAAAGGAACAAGTAATTAAAGAGCAACAGTAAAATAACAATAGCGAGACCATATACAGGGGGGGGGGGGGGGGGGGGGGGTACCGGTACAGAGTCAATGTGTGGGGGCACCGGTTAGTCAAGGTGATTGAGGTAATATGTACATGTAGGTAGAGTTATTAAAGTGACTATGCATAGATAATAACAGAGAGTAGCAGCGGAGAGTAGCAGCGGCGTAACAGAGGGGGTGTCAATACAGACATCTGAGGTATCAATACAGACTTCGGAGTTATCGGCCCCGCCTTAAATGACGTTCATCTAATAAAGCCTTTATAATGTCTTCAGAAGAACTACATCGAAGCAAAATGCTAGTGTTTCTAGCTCCAACAGTATAGCAATACCTAGCGAAATGCTAGTGTTTCTAGCTCCAACAGTATAGCAATACCTAGCGAAATGCTAGTGTTTCTAGCTCCAACAGTATAGCAATACCTAGCGAAATGCTAGTGTTTCTAGCTCCAACAGTATAGCAATACCTAGCGAAATGCTAGTGTTTCTAGCTCCAACAGTATAGCAATACCTAGCGAAATGCTAGTGTTTCTAGCTCCAACAGTATAGCAATACCTAGCGAAATGCTAGTGTTTCTAGCTCCAACAGTATAGCAATACCTAGCGAAATGCTAGTGTTTCTAGCTCCAACAGTATAGCAATACCTAGCGAAATGCTAGTGTTTCTAGCTCCAACAGTATAGCAATACCTAGCGAAATGCTAGTGTTTCTAGCTCCAACAGTATAGCAATACCTAGCGAAATGCTAGTGTTTCTAGCTCCAACAGTATAGCAATACCTAGCGAAATGCTAGTGTTTCTAGCTCCAACAGTATAGCAATACCTAGCGAAATGCTAGTGTTTCTAGCTCCAACAGTATAGCAATACCTAGCGAAATGCTCGTGTTTCTAGCTCCAACAGTATAGCAATACCTAGCGAAATGCTCGTGTTTCTAGCTCCAACAGTATAGCAATACCTAGCGAAATGCTAGTGTTTCTAGCTCCAACAGTGCAGTAATATCTAACCATTCACAACAATACACACAACCTGAAAGTAAAATAATAGAATTAAGGAATATATAAGCAATGTCGGAGTGGCATAGACTAAATACAGTAGCATAGAATACAGTATATACATATGAGATGAGTATAGCAGTATGTAAACATTATTAAAGTGACTGTCTCAGCCTCCAGTATTTATGCTGCAGTAGTTATTGTGTCGGGGGGCTAGGGTCAGTCTGTTACATCTGGACTATTTCTCCTGTCGACAACTACTGTGATTATTATTATTTGACCATGCTGGTCATTTATGAACATTTGAACATCTTGGCCATGTTCTGTTATAATCTCCACCCGGCACAGCCAGAAGAGGACTGGCCACCCCTCATAGCCTGGTTACTCTCTAGGTTTCTTCATAGGTTTTGGTCTTTCTAGGGAGTTTTTCCTAGCCACCGTGCTTCTACACTTGCATTGCTTGCTGTTTGGGGTTTTAGGCTGGGTTTCTGTACAGCACTTTGAGATATCAGCTGATGTAAGAAGGGCTATATAAATACATTTGATTTGACTAGTGTTCCATTATTAAAGTGGCCAGTGATTTCAAGTCTACGTATATGGAGCAGCAGCCTCTAAGGTGAAAGGTTACGTAACAGGGTGGAAGCCGGTCAGTGATGGCTATTTAACAGTCTGATGGCCTTGAGATAGAAGTTGCTTTTCAGTCTCTCGACCCCAGCTTTGATGCACCTGTACTGACCTCGCCTTCTGGACAATAGCGGGTGAACAGGCTGTGGCTTGGTTGGTTTTTGTCCTTGATGATCTTTTTGGACTTCCTGTGACATCGGGTGCTGTAGGTGTCCTGGAGGGCAGGTAGTTTGCCCCCAATGATGCGTTGTGCAGACCACACCATCCTCTGGAGAGCCCTGCGGTTGCGGGCGGTGGCCGTTGCCGTACCAGGCGGTGATACATCCCGACAAACAGCCCTGTGACTGTGTTAAGTAGTGACAATGACAAATACTTTACTCAGTTCACTCCTACAGAATTTTATGGTCAATCCCACTGAGGCCGACTTTGAGTCGTTAGTATCTCAGGCTTATATGTGCTGTGTGACCAATACCCTGGGGACGACGTCACACCAAGAAACACTTACCTTGATGAAAGCCCCCAACACAAGGACATTTTCTCCTGAAACCAAGATACATGTTTCTCAGTACACAAACACAAACACAACAATATAACGAGCCGTACCGCGTGGTGCTGGGCCCAGTCAGGTCTTTGACACATTCACCCACTCCCCCTGCTGAAAGATCAGCCACAACATGTTGGCACCGTTGTAACAGGTAGTAATCAAGCCCTGGTCTCCAGCATGGGAACAGAAGAGGAATACCTGATGTGGTAGTCTCAGGTACTGTAGGACTACTCCAAATCATCTTGGCTCTGACACACACACACACACACACACACACACACACACACACACACACACACACACACACACACACACACGCACACACGCACACACGCACACACACAAAAAGCACACACACACACACACACACACACAGACACAAAAACACACGCACACAAAAACACACACACACACACACAAACACAAACACACACACACACACACAAAAACACACACAAAACCCACACACAAAACACAAGCTTTGCAGGTTTTCCATCCATCCATCTAAATATTTCTCACACCCAAGCAACCTGTGGATCATGAGAGAACCTTCATAACTCAGCAGAGCTTTAATAACCTATTTACTGACACTTCATGTAGTGTCCTGTAATACTTAGTTTGAAGTGAGACACATTCGGTCATTAATAACACGTCCATAAAGACTCTATATCACATGAGGCTGTACTTAATTTAAAGTCAGACCCCTTTGGTCATTCATAATACATATTTAAATGCCTTATATCATATGACGCTGTACTTATTATAAGGTTAGACCCCTTTGGTCATTCATAACGTATACATAAAGGCTAAATGATGAAAACACACATATATTAACACTTACACAAACAGATAAAACAAATAAACATTAAAGACATGTTCAAACCGTACATTTCCTTTTATTTGTACATTCTTAAAACAATACAAATACATAAAGTTTCAAAAAGTCCAGCAATTCAATTACATTGAACATTACACAGGTCTATGAACAGTGTAGCTTGTCCCTGAGCGGGCGGACGATTGGTTCTTGCCTCTCTGTCTGCTGGAGGTACTGCATATTGGTTCCAACCTTAAAAATAACAACAAAGAAAGTTAGCAGGTCTGTTAGGAAATGTCTTTGTCACACCTGGATGAGAGCATTTCTGTGCTGCGCCAGAAACTCTAAATAGGAAGATGAGAAACTCCATTCAATTCGTATTATTATATTCTTCTTTCATTTACAAATCTCATGACGTGATGATGAGACGTGGCTGTATCTAGGGGGATTTGTATTTAGCTGAGCCTGCTAGTTAGCAACATTTTGGCTAGCTAGCAATTCCTGTGAAGTCACCGATATTACTTGAAATAACTATTCCGGTAGCAACACATGCACTCTAACTCAACACTGAACTACTACAAACTAAATTAAATGACAATAAATAAAGGTTAACTTACTTGTTTTGCAAAAATAAGTAAAAGAAGAAAAGTGTCAATGATATATGAAAAAAAGTTGTGTAAACATTAACAATGATTCATATATGTTGAGATTTAATTGAAATTTGCATTAAATTAGGTTTTTACACCACCGTTCAAAAGTTTGTTGTCACTTAGAAATGTCCTTGCTTTTGAAAGAAAAGCACATTTTTTGTCCATTAAAATAACATAAAATTGATCAGAAATACAATGTAGATATTGTTAATGTTGTAAATGACTATTGTAGCTGGAAACGGCAGATTTTTTTATGGAATATCTACAGTGGGGAGAACAAGTATTTGATACACTGCCGATTTTGCAGGTTTTCCTACTTACAAAGCATGTAGAGGTCTGTAATTTTTATCATAGGTACACTTCAACTGTGAGAGACGGAATCTAAAACAAAAATCCAGAAAATCACATTGTATGATTTTTAAGTAATTAATTTGCATTTTATTGCATGACATAAGTATTTGATCACCTACCAACCAGTAAGAATTCCGGCTCTCACAGACCTGTTAGTTTTTCTTTAAGAAGCCCTCCTGTTCTCCACTCATTACCTGTATTAACTGCACCTGTTTGAACTCGTTACCTGTATAAAAGACACCTGTCCACACGCTCAATCAAACAGACTCCAACCTCTCCACAATGGCCAAGACCAGAGAGCTGTGTAAGGACATCAGGGATAAAATTGTAGACCTGCACAAGGCTGGGATGGGCTACAGGACAATAGGCAAGCAGCTTGGTGAGAAGGCAACAACTGTTGGCGCAATTATTAGAAAATGGAAGAAGTTCAGATGACGGTCAATCACCCTCGGTCTGGGGCTCCATGCAAGATATCACCTCGTGGGGCATCAATGATCATGAGGAAGGTGAGGGATCAGCCCAGAACTACACGGCAGGACCTGGTCAATGACCTGAAGAGAGCTGGGACCACAGTCTCAAAGAAAACCATTAGTAACACACTACGCCGTCATGGATTAAAATCCTGCAGCGCACGCAAGGTCCCCTGCTCAAGCCAGCGCATGTCCAGGCCCGTCTGAAGTTTGCCAATGACCATCTGGATGATCCAGAGGAGGAATGGGAGAAGGTCATGTGGTCTGATGAGACAAAAATATAACTTTTTGGTCTAAACTCCACTCGCTGTGTTTGGAGGAAGAAGAAGGATGAGTACAACCCCAAGAACCCATCCCAAACGTGAAGCATGGAGGTGGAAACATCATTCTTTGGGGCTGCTTTTCTGCAAAGGGGACAGGACGACTGCACCGTATTGAGGGGAGGATGGATGGGGCCATGTATCGCGAGATCTTGGCCAACAACCTCCTTCCCTCAGTAAGAGCATTGAAGATGGGTCGTGGCTGGGTCTTCCAGCATGACAACGACCCGAAACACACAGCCAGGGCAACTAAGGAGTGGCTCCGTAAGAAGCATCTCAAGTTCCTGGAGTGGTCTAGCCAGTCTCCAGACCTGAATCCAATAGAAAATCTTTGGAGGGAGCTGAAATTCCGTATTGCCCAGCGACAGCCCCGAAACCTGAAGGATCTGGAGAAGGTCTGTATGGAGGAGTGGGCCAAAATCCCTGCTGCAGTGTGTGCAAACCTGGTCAAGAACTACAGGAAACGTATGATCTCTGTAATTGCAAACAAAGGTTTCTGTACCAAATATTAAGTTCTGCTTTTCTGATGTATCAAATACTTATGTCATGCAATAAAATGCAAATGAATTACTTAAAAATCATACAATGTGATTTTCTGGATTTTTGTTTTAGATTCCGTCTCTCACAGTTGAAGTGTACCTATGATAAAAATTACAGACCTCTACATGCTTTGTAAGTAGGAAAACCTGCAAAATCGGCAGTGTATCAAATACTTGTTCTCCCCACTGTACATAGGCGTACAGAGGCCCATTATCAGCAACCTTCCTTCCTGTGTTCCAATGGCACGTTGTGTTAGCTAATCCAAGTTTATCCTTTTAAAAGGCTAATTGATCATTAGAAAACCCTTTTGCAATTATGTTAGCACAGCTGAAAACTGTGCTGATTAAAGATTCAATAAAACTGGCCTTTAGACTAGTTGAGTATCTGGAGTATCAGCATTGTGGGTTCGATTACAGACTCAAAATGGCTAGAAACAAAGAACTTTCTTCTGAAACTCGTCAGTCTATTTCTTGTTCTGAGAAATGAAGAATATTCCATGTGAGAAATTGCCAAGAAACTGAAGCTCTTGTACAACGCTGTGTACCACTCCCTTCACAGAACAGCGCAAACTTGCTCTAACCAGAATAGAAAGAGGAGTGGGAGGCCCCGGTGCACAACTGAGCAGGAGGACAAGTACATTAGAGTATCTAGTTTGAGAAACAGATGCCTCACAAGTCCTCAACTGGCAGCTTCATTAAATAGTACTCGCAAATCACCAGTCTCAACGTCAACAGTGAAGAGGCAACTCCGGGATGCTGGCCTTCTAGGCAGAGTTCCTCTATCCTGTGTCTGTGTTCTTAATCTTTTCTTTTTATTGGCCAGTCTGAGATATGTCTTTTTCTTTGCAACTCTGCCGAGAAGGCCAGTATCCCGGAGTCGCCTCTTCACTGTTGACGTTTTATAATATCTACAATTTAGCAGACGCTTTTATCCAAAGCGATTTGCAGTCATGCGTGAATACATTTTTACGTATGGATGGTCCTGGGAATCAAACCCAATATCCTGTCATTGCAATCCTCTACCAAGATGCATGACAGGGTTATAAATGCTTTGTGAAGCCTCAATTTAATATGATTTATAAGGCCTTTATTAAGCTGTGCTTATGCCACCCTTTATAAAGCACAATGTTTATGTCATATTTGACATAGTGAGTTATCAAATTGTAGCGAAATGCTTGTGCTTCCAGTTCCGACCATGCAGTAATATCTAACAAGTAATATAACCTAACAATTCCACAACAACTACCTTATACACACACAAGTGTAAAGGAATGAATACGAATATGCACATAAAAATATATAAATGAGCGATGGCCGCACGGCATAGGCAAGATGCAGTAGATGGTATTGAGTACAGTATATACATATGATGTAACGGCAGCCTTCCTTCTCTTCAAGAGAAGAGGAGGTGTAGCAGGGATCGGACCAACACGCAGCGTAGCCAGTGCTCAACATGTTTAATTAAACGATAAACAGAGAACACTTACAAATACAAAATAACAAAAAGTGGCAAACCGATACAGTCCTAGCTGGTGCAGAGAAAACACAGAGACAGGAAACAACCACCCACAAACCCCAACACAAAACAAGCCACCTATATATGATTCCCAATCAGAGACAACACAAAACACCTGCCTCTGATTGAGAACCATATTAGGCCAAACATAGAAACAGACAAACTAGACACACAACATAGAATGCCCACCCAGCTCACGTCCTGACCAACACTAAAACAAGCAAAACACACAAGAACTATGGTCAGAACGTGACATATGAGATGAGTAATGTAGGGTATGAAAACATATGAAGCGGCATTGTTTAAAGTGGCTAGTGATACATTACATCAAGATAGTAAGATGCAGTAGATGGTATAGCGTACAGTATATACATATGAGATGAGTAATGTAGGGTATGTAAACATTATATATAAAGTGGCTAGTGATAAGTTGATTACATCAATTTTTCCATTATTAAAGTGGCTGGAGTGGATTTTTGGAGTGGTTATGTCACATTTGACACATTTATGAACCGTTTATAAAGCATGACATACGGTTATAGATGATTTGTAACACATTTGTGTAGTGTTTATGAAGGCTTTATGGAAGCCTTTATAAGCTGCATGTCATTTAAAGCAGGACCATTATCAACACAGACATCAGAGTTATCAATACAGACATCAGAGTTATCAATACAGACATCAGAGTTATCAACACAGACATCAGAGTTATCAATACAGACATCAGAGTTATCAATACAGACATCAGAGTTATCAATACAGACATCAGAGTTATCAATACAGACATCATAGTTATCAATACAGACATCAGAGTTATCAATACAGCCGTCAGAGTTATCAATACAGACATCAGAGTTATCAATACAGACATCAGAGTTATCAATACAGACATCAGAGTTATCAATACAGACATCAGAGTTATCAACACAGACATCAGAGTTATCAATACAGCCGTCAGAGTTATCAACATAGACATCAGAGTTAGGAAGATATCTGACATCACAGTTCGAAAACATACGGAAAATGATTCACTGTAGATCAGGGGTTAAGTTACAGTATATCACTCAAGTCCACACGTGTGTGTGTGTGTGTGCGTGTGAGTGCGTGTGCTTGTGTGAATACGCGTACACTGGGTGATGAATTGCGACTCATAGTGTTGCTGCCATATGTGTCGCTTGTTAATGATGCCCTCCAGTGTTACAGACTTCTGTACAGTATCTTTTTAACAAAGAACAAATTCCATCGATGGCCTTACTTTAACTATATAGCTGACAAGCTGTGAGTAATTAGCACCAGTGTTTAGTTTACTGAAAGTTAAATACAGTACTTATAAATCCATTTAAAACAATCTTCTGATAATCTAGAGGTTATTCAGGCAATATGTATGACTACCTCAGGTTTGTGCCATTAGCAACAGCTAATGGAGACTCATCACGGTGCTGCAAAGCATTTAAGCAGATGGCCTATCAGCCTTCAAACTCTGACACATGAACAACACCCATGATAACACGGCAGTTACGCCACAGGGCTTCGCAGCGAGATGGGAAAAGCAACCCCAACTGTTCTCACTCTGTATGAGAAACACTATAGCTGAATGTGTTAAAGGGATGGATCAACCAAATTCTGAATTATAATGTGACACATTGATTTCTGTGGACAAGGTTTGACCGCAATCCCATGCTTTGGTTTTAGTTTCTCTGTTTCCACGTGCTAATGGTCACGGGATCGATGTTAGCATTTTTGTCCACATCGTGTCAAAATCATTTGAAAGTCTCTCTAATTGATTGAGAAGCTCAAGAAAGTCACTTACAGATGATTTTAACATCATGTGCGAGAAATGCTAATATCGAGCCCATGACTTGAGCAGGATTTGTGCCACAAAATGCTAAAACGTTAGCATGTGGAAACAGTCCCAGGGAAACTAAACCAACGCATGGGTTGTCCCTAGACTTCTTCTTACAGGGTAAAGAATATGTCATTTTGTAACTTGAGTGACCTATCCTTTTAATTGAGAGTTCATGACCTGTATGAGGTCTTTAGGGGTGGTAGGTAGCCTAGTGGTTAGAGCGTTGGGTCAGTAACCGAAAGGTTGCTGGATTGAATTCCGGAGCTGACAAGGTAAAAATCTGAACAAGGCAGTTAACCCACTGTTCCACGGTAGGCTGTCTTTGTAAGTAAGAATTTGTTCTTAACTGACTTGCCTAGTTAAATAAAGGTTACATTTTAAAAAATGAGAACCCGCCATGACTGTCATATAACGACAGAAATGCTTAAACAGATGGGTGAGCAGAACAAGTTATTTTGGTGCAAAGATGATGGCATTATGTCTTCAGAAAAAAGAAGGTGAGTCAGTTTATTTCATATATATTAGATCATTATCTGCGTGCATAGCAGAGCTGAATGGTAACATTTGTACTGCCAGCTTTAAAACGAGTGCCCATTTCCAATCAATTCCCTGTTTTAATTACTGTATTGATCCAAGGACAATCAACTGCAAGGAATCAATTTCCCTTGACTGCAACTACCTGAACAATAGATCAGAAAAAGTCTTCATCCATTCATAGTTTTCCATCAAATGGAAGGTAGCCTATCGGTTAAGAGCATTGACCCAGTAACCAAATGGAAGGTAGCCTATCGGTTAAGAGCATTGACCCAGTAACCAAATCAAATCAAATAGAAGGTAGCCTATCGGTTAAGAGCATTGACCCAGTAACCAAATCAAATCAAATGGAAGGTAGCCTATCGGTTAAGAGCATTGACCCAGTAACCAAATCAAATCAAATGGAAGGTAGCCTAGCGGTTAAGAGCATTGACCCAGTAACCAAATGAAATCAAATGGAAGGTAGCCTAGCGGTTAAGAGCATTGACCCAGTAACCAAATCAAATCAAATGGAAGGTAGCCTAGCGGTTAAGAGCATTGACCCAGTAACCAAATCAAATCAAATGGAAGGTAGCCTAGCGATTAAGAGCATTGACCCAGTAACCAAATCAAATCAAATGGAAGGTAGCCTAGCGGTTAAGAGCATTGACCCAGTAACCAAATGAAATCAAGCTTTAGTTATATAGCACATTTCAGACATGAATGCAACTCAATGCACTTCACAGGAAAAATATATATATATAAATATAAACTGAAATATTTACTACACATAAAAACATAAGATGATAAAAAAACGAAATAAAAAAAATCAACAAAAGCACCCTAAAGAAAAGCAAAGCTAAAAAGGTGTGTTTTAAGATCTATTTTAAATATGTCCACAGTTTCAGCCCCCCTCAGGTTCTCTGGCAGGCTATTCCACAGGCTGGGGGCCTCATAACTAAAGGCTGCCTCTCCATGCCTCTTGGTCCCCCTCAGGTTCTCTGGCAGGCTATTCCAGAGACTGGGGGCATCATAACTAAAGGCTGCCTCTCCATGCCTCTTGGTCCCCCTCAGGTTCTCTGGCAGGCTATTCCAGAGACTGGGGGCATCATAACTAAAGGCTGCCTCTCCATGCCTCTTGGTCCTAGGCTTTGGGATAGTTAAAAGGCCAGTGCCAGAGGACCTGAGTGACCTACTGCGTACATAACTTAAAAGCATGTCTGGCGTGTTTAGGGTTGCATAATCGTGGATTGATTTAAAAACCAATAGAAGAATCTTAAAATAATTTCTAAAACTCACAGGCAGCCAGTGCAGAGACCTTAAAACCGGTGTAATGTGTTCTCTCTGTCTGGTCTTGGTCAGTATCTGTGCTGCAGCATTCTGTATGTTTTGTAGTTGACCAATGGCTTTCTTTGGTAGACCAGACATGAGAGCATTACAGTAGTCAAGTCTGCTTGTAATGAAAGCATGGATGAGTCTCTCTGTATGTAGCCTGAGAGAGAAATGACCTCGCCTTGGCAATGTTCCTCCTGTGGTAAAAATATATTTTGGTCACATTCCTAATGTGTGATTTGACATTGAGTTCAGAATCTAAAATTACACCTGGGTTTTGTACCTGGTGTTTTATCTTTATTGGCTGTGAATTAAAATGTGCGGCCAGATTCTCTCTCTGTTGCTTTGGCTCCAACAATAAGTACATTGGTCTTGTCTCGATTTAGCTGGAGGAATGTGTGAGCCACGTTGTCACGTTCTGACCTTAGTTCTTTTGTTATTTCTTTGTTTTAGTATGGTCAGGGCGTGAGTTGGGTGGGTTATCCTATGTTCGTTTTTCTATGTTGGTTTTTTCGTTTGGCCTGGTATGATTCTCAATCAGAGGCAGGTGTCGTTGGTTGTCTCTGATTGAGAATCATACTTAGGTAGCCTTTTTTCACCTGGGTTTCGTGGGTGGTTGTCTTCCGTGTCTGTGTGTTCCACACGGAACTGTTTCGGTTTTAGTTCGTTCACTGTATTGTTTTGTATTTCAGTGTTCAGT